>NC_056732.1:408346791-408610852 GCF_019279795.1 Protopterus annectens
ATGATCACTGAGGCCACCAATCCTCTTTCACAGGATGTCTCCATGTAGAGAACCAGTCCTGGGGCCAACTTGGGACCCAGTGGGAGGTACGGTAGCCTTTGCAGTATTAGAGGGATGCTTTCTTACAATAAGCTGCAATACAGCATATCCCATAGAAAAAAAGAAAATAAATAAAATAAATGGAGAAAAAGAAGAAACAAAAAGTAAAGAGAAACAAATAGATCGGATTAGTATAGTGTGCTACACATCATTCAAACAGTACAGTACTGGCAGCAGCACACTATACTTAGTCGTTGTTTGGAGACCCTGTCTCTCCTCCTTAGACCTGTTTGTCTGTATCTCCTGGGCTGTTGGAAAACATAAAACAAACAATAATAAATGTTTATCATTGACTGCAGAAGACAATCACTGCTACTGGTGCTAGGCCTAATTTACAGTGCCATTCCAGGTACAGAATACTTACAATAATAAGGTGGTTCTCCCTTTCATCCCCTTCTTCCTACTGGTGGAGAAAGTCCATGTGATGCATCTCAGGTCACTATATTTATGTCTAGGCTATTCTCCAGTGTGAGTAATACCAGTGGCATCCCTCAGTGTCCTGGCAAGCTGCTACCAAATATCAGTTTTATAAAGAGAGCTCTCACAACCCCAACACGTGCTCTGCATGTTCCCTGTGCAGCAGGTGGAGGAAGATCTTACACTTCCTGCTGGACTGTGTTGAAACCCTGCTGAACTCAGTGCCTGAAAATGTCATGCCCACTCTGCACTTCTAAAGCAAGAGAAAAGTAGTATCCTTATGTGCATGACCTCATGTACTGGACACCATATCATGTGCATACCTGCAAAGCATGGTAACATGGTGTACATTAACTGAAGTGCTATGTAAACTAACAGTAATACAGCCAGGCTTTGCAGTGGACATGCATGCCTCCACACTATATATAATATCTCAGCCTGTAGCTGATAGAGGTTCATAAGTTTATAGGTAAGTATTAGGCTAGCTGCCGTTCTGGGTCATTTTAAGCCTAGCTAATTTCCCAAATATGAGAATCAAAATCTTTGCTTTGCATTTGTGAGGTAAACATCTTAACCATTATGCTAATCCTCTCTCATACTATAGCTGCAATTTAGAGACAGCCACTCTAAATCACCTTATTAGCATAATCAATGTGTTATGAATCCCATCTATGTATGATAGAAAAGTGACCTCCCCATTTTGGGAGGCTGCTACTTCAGAATCACAATATAGTGAATATCAGACAACTGGCATACAGGCAAACTGACAACAGTGAGGACTTCTGTTGAAGAACACCAGGACAGCAGTAAGCACACAATGTACATGGAAGCAACAGGGACAGTAGCTGAATAGAAGAATGTGTAGAGTAACACTGCACAGGTTGTAGGAGTAGACTGGCGTACTGGAGGGGTAACCTAAGAAGACAGAGGGAACAAAAGAGCAGGACAGGTTGTAGTCTTGCTGGGGTAGAATCAACCTGAAAAAGTACAGGGGACAGGGAAGAAGAGGTTACATTCCTGCCTGGGGAGCTTAATCTGACAGGGCACAGGGAACACAGTCAGGCCTGGTCGATATCCTGCTGTGTAGGGTTCACAACAACATACCATATTTACACAGACTGCATGATAGGCTACAGGGGATGTGAAGCCTTCTGTACACCAGGCACAGACTGTGCTATCAGCAAAGGTCCAATGGACAGCAAGCTTGGCTAACATGACCACTATTGCCACATTATGGGACAATTATGGAATGGTCACACCATAATACCACACAGGGATGTGGCTACTGAAAGGGGTCTGGGAACAATGCTCGGCTGATTGCCAGCTGCCAGAGACAAACATGCAAATACAAACTGATCCAGATGTGTAACCCACTGGCATACATGTCTTGTTATGGAACTAAAGGAATGACAATGACTGTAAAAGTTCACCACACATGAGAAAAGGTGCACTATAGGTCCTATGCCCATATACCATTATTGTTGAGAAGGACAAAGTAGGCAAGGCCTTCAGGGACCAAGTGTGGCAGTGACTTATATAGCACATGGGAGCAGCTATAACAGGATAAAAGTACAAGTACATTTCAGGATAACTGATATGTTACTAGATATGAAGACCAAGGCACAGGAAATAGACAGAGACTGGCTGACTACTGGGAATGGGCCATCAACTCTGTGGTATCTCAGAGAGAAGGAGGAAATCCTGATATCCCTGACAGGGGAAGGTGAGAAAAACATTTTACCTGGTGTTGGCTTGGAGCTGGATGCTGGGCTGTATAAGGTTAGCAAAAGCACGTGCCATTACTGTAGGTCACTGACTTGCAACTGTGAATGATTTATTCAGGAAAACACATATGTTTATGTGCCATGCAGGGACATTGATATTGCTACAGTGACAACCTGCACTGCAAGGTATGTATGAGCCCATAGGCTATTTATATACTTTGCATCTAAAAGTCTGTGTATCACATGGAATAGGAAGTACAAATATTATCCAGCATTGCCACAAGTATATTATTTGTAGGAATTCTCAGGTTCCACTGGTAGAAGATCCAGCACAACAGGTCACAACTTACCTGATATCAGTGAGCCACTGGTGGCAGATGATGATGGCACCACACACATAGCTCAGAACTGTGACACTGTTACAAATACACAAAGGCACAATATTAGGGAGTACTTCCATATATATCACTAGGGCACTCAAGTCCCTTAACTCCAAGCCTGGATATGCCATGGTCATTGTTCACATAGGTGAGAATGACATGTGATGCACCCTGTTAGACTATATGAAGGACAAGAGGGAGATCTTTGTGGATATCTTTAAGATTGGAAAAAAATAATATTGAACAATGTCTTACCATCACCAGGAATGATATCACAATATAAGCAAAAGATGATTGACATAAATAATCGTCTTACTTATTGCTGTCATTCTGATGGGGCCCAGTGCATGTCAGCTGGGAATGACATGGAAGACAGTTCCACCTGTTTTGTCAGGGATGGCCTGTACCTATCTCCTTAAGGCTTCTTAAACTAGTTATTATATTCTCTACTCCCATCTTATCATTTTAGGCATTGTCTCAACTCAGGCAATCAACCCAGTAAATATAGATTTGAATTTCACAACTATGAAGGTAGCACTTAGTGCTGGGAGCCTAAATAAGAAAACACCCTCCATAGATGCCTTCCTAACTCTAGAAAACCTGGACATTTGTGTTGTCACCTAAACCTGATTCCATTTCTGTGACAACACTGCCTTCTTACCTGGCTTTATTGCCTGCCACTTATTTATGCCTGTTAAGTGTAGACAGGAATCATGCTGGTGGTTACATGTCTGTCTTTATCTGGAATGCCATCATCTCTAGACTAACTGACCAGGACAATGACCTTGAACTTATTTGTACTCTAAACTCTCTAAACAACACTTCCTGTCACATCCTTTACAAATATTACTTACTGTTTCGCTGATTTTGCAAATTCCTTTGAACTGATATAATATCCCGTCCTATTAAAGGCACAAATATACTCTGTCTTGTCCTCAAATACATTCCCTGCCTGCTCCCAGCCCACTGTCAATCTCTCACTGGTAAAATCAGACAGTTCAACATCCAACACAATCATCCTAAGAGAATTCTCAAAGGCCAGTTCCCTTGTTCTTGATGATTACTTGAGATGGTTCAACAGTCCCCCGCCCATCAATGACCTTATAGCAAGCACTGCCACATGTAATCAAAGTTTATACTCCCATCCTAACTCCTACATAGGAGCTCATTTTTTTATTTCACATTTGTTTACCAGGAAAGTCTAACTAGGACAGAACCCATTTTCAGAAGACCTGGGGATAAACACTCCAGATGCATGGCTTTGGAATGTGGGGGAAACCAGAGCACGTAGAGGAAACCCAAGATGAATGCAGGGAGGACATACAGACTCTGCACTGAAGGCACCCCAACTGAGAATTGACCGGGGAACCTCTTGCTGTGAGGCGATAATGCTAACCAATGCACCACTGTGCCACCCACTAGAGCATCCTAGTTACCACAAATATAACTCTATATTTAGAAACAAACCCTATGCTGAAACACAAGTATAAGAATACTGTACAATAAAAGGAAAATGCCCCTTGACATAAAGAAACCAGCAACTCAGCATACTTTAGTCAATGTCAAAAGAGTTAATAAAGAACTAAGAAGCACAATTAAATCCTACAAAGCTCATTATGACTAAAATTTGCTATATCAATGGGTAACCCACAAGGCATTCTTCAATCATGTAGAGATCCACAGAAAATAATACTTAGCACAGCACCAAAGTTTTGTTTAATGGTATCACTCACCCAAACTATGAGGATATATTTAACACCCTTGCAGATAAATTCAGCTACAACCTCTACCCTCTGCCACCTACAAAATTTCTAATGTAAAATATCTCATTTATTACCCCAATTATCACCTCTGAACAGATACTAAAAGTGCTCTCTAGGAACAAAAGCACTCTCTCTATGAGTTTGGAAAACATACCAGGTTGTTTCCCAGGCAGTATGCCACCCCACCTCCATATTAGGCCTACTTCTTAAGTTATTTAGTATATCTCTCTTCACTGGATACATACCAGAAGCATGTATAACAGCTGAAGTAGTTCCCCTCCACAAGGGAGAATGCATCATGGACTCTGGCAACTCTAGACCATCAGTATAACCATCATCATTTGCAAGGTGACAGAGTTGATCTCATAAGCAGAGGCATAGAGAGCCTACAGCCCCTAGACCTTAACCAATACAACTTTGTAAAAGGTAGCTCATGCCTACTAAACCTATAGTCACTGAAGCACTGGTTAAGTGTATCTGCATGCATGCAGCTTGACTCAATTTAATTAAGGCTTTTGATTCTATTCTCCACTCTGGCATCATCAACAAACCGGTCAACTCAATAGAAGTCCCTATGTAACTTACTGGATTGACACCTGGCTCACTGACAGACATCAATTTATTAGAACTGATGCCACATTCATGAAAAAAATGAAACTTCTCAGTATGCATAAGGGCATCGGAACCATAGGGCGAGGGGGAGGGAGCGAGCACTCCCCCCCCCACACACTTTTACAGCTGCAAGACCATGGGCAATTACCTAGGACCACTCCAAAACTCCATGGTGGCAGTGTTTTTTTTTAAGGAGGACCCATGCGTGCGTCACATGCCAATGCGGATTTAAACACAATCCACACTTACACACACACACACACACACACACACACACACACACACACACACACACACACACACACACACACACACATGGAATTTAAACAATAGCTGTTCTGTTGAGGAAGTATTTCAGGTTTTAAGGAGAATTGGTGCTGCCCCCCCCCCCTGAGTGTTTTGCTGATTATTGCTGCCAGAGTCATGCTTCTAGCTTTCAGGTAAGGAAAGTTTTGCTGTTGCCAAGTGTTCTTTGCTTTGTTATATCATCACATTTGTTGTTGATGCCCATTTCAGGTACAGTTTTTAAGGAGATGAGTTTTGCTGATTCTGGTGTGCTTGTGTAAAATGCCCGAGTTGGTTATACCTGATGGTTAGTGTTTTTCAGGCTCAAACCCTGTACATTAGGTAAAGAAACAAGAGCCTGAATTCTGTACCCACACCACCACTTGTCATTCAAAGAGTTAAGACCATAGCTCTCAAATGTCCAGGTTTTCACAGAATATTTGTCTCATACTTTTGGTCTGTTACTCTTAAAATTTGTGGTTTTCTGGCAAATCAGTGAGAACTGAATTCACTAAATAATGATAGCTCTTTAAGTTTCAGTCTTCCTATCTTTCAGGAAACGCATGGTAACACAAAGCATTTTATTTTAGCAACTTTCTAAGATTATACAAGCAATGTTTAAAATGTATCCCCAGTTTTGGGCCTTTGCCCCCCCCCCAATAAATGTTGGCTATGTCCATATTTCTTGTGCTGCAAAGTTGAGAGATTTAGTTGAGTGTCAAGAGGATTTTTCAAGGAGCTGAGCGCTTCAGGGGAAGAGAAGTTTATTGCTGCTTATGCTTACCTGCTTGCATTGTTAGTAGCACAACAGGTAATATACTTGCTTTTGATGTAGAAGGTTGTGGGTTCTACTCCCACAGTATGCAGATGGATAACTGATACTGTACTGTGTTGTACTTTAAAGGGAGTGGATGCCGCAGTCCTGTGAATGTCCTCCTTTGGAGGAGTTACCTAGTAACTATGAGCCTGTTATCAGTTTGCCATCCATTCCTATTTCAATATTACTAACTTACCATTTTTTAATGTAACGTAGGCAATTTATTCTTCAAGGGCAACAGGCACTTTGTAGATGAAACAATAAAATATAAAGTTGTTCGCTAGCAGCAACCTCTTCATTAGATACAGATCCCTTTAATGTGGAATTATTTAGATACTTTTACTTCTGCAGAGATTTTTCATATTTACTGATATTGGTGAATTGTAATGACAAAAGTCTGAGTGGCCTTTTATGGTTGAAATTTTCTGAAATGGGTAGTTTTGTCATTGGTTCATACATTTTGTTTCATTGCTTACTAGAAGACTGTTCAAAACTACAAATTTAAAACACATTCTAACAAGTGGTGTTGCATTATACAAGAAATATAATTTAATACAATCAGAAAGGTGAATCAAAGAATGCATACATGTATGCATGGCCCTAAAAATGTGTAAGAACCCTGTAGTTTGAAAATTGCCCAGAGGTAAGCTTAGTCCTCCACTGGCCAGATACAAAATGAATGTGGGTTTTCATGCCGTTTCAATGAATGTGAGTTTCAAGGGCAGAGAAGTTTACTGCTCATGCTAAGTCTGTTTTCATTGCGAGACTGTATTATTTGTTTAGCAAATGGCTCAATGTTTGTGCTATTTTATTTCAATTTCTGTAATCATTGTTGAAGTAAATAAGAAAACATTATGCACACTGACTGATTTGAACAGTATGGTAACTAAGGAGAATCTAGTTACTTCTCTTTTTTTCATAGCAAGAGGATAAAATATAAGGACTTTACTCTGTTTTGCTCATACCCACTTTGTGTTTAGTATACTTGTTTTTTTATTTAGTTTCACTTTTAGCATAATGTCTATAGTCTATATTTTTAATACTATATTTTTTCTTTTAACCAATGCTACCTCTGTACTGTTATTATACATGTCTTTGTTATATATTGTTAACTTTGTTACTGTTCATGCTTGGAGCTTTTCTCCCCGGGCCTCTACTGAAAATGGATATATATCCAGTTAGACTAGCCTGGTCAACAAATGTAAAATAAAAAAATAAAATAAATAAATAAATAATAAATAGCCAAGTAATCGAACACTGGAATGGCTGGGAAGGATGCCACTTTGGAGCAGTAAGGGGTTGCTGCAGGAGGTGCTGCTTTGGAGGGGGGGCAATCTATTATCCTGCTTAGGACCCCATTTAACCATGATCCAGCTGTGGTATTTTGCACTGTTATAAGAAAGTCTTTCTATATTGCACAGCTTATAAACAAATTGATTGTGACTAGATCTAGAGATGTTATTGCCCTCCTTTACAAAGCCCTCATTAGAGAAATCATTTTGTATCATGCCCACTTTGGCATTTATCTGTTCAGACCCATACAACAGTTGGAATATCCACAAAGATACCTTACTAAAAGGATACAAGTAAACAGCAAAAATGAGTGAACTAACTCCAAGACAGCAGCAATAATCCAAGTAAAATAATTTATTTAGTGCTTTCGTCTTTCTTGTACACAGACTTCTTCAGAATGAATTAAAAACTTTGGTGTCATCATATAAATACACAACTCAGAGTCATAATTAGTTAACATACAGTAGAACCCACCCCTGCTACAAAGTTTTAAAACTAGATTAACTATTAACCTGCTGGCAGTAAAAAGCACAGTAACCTTACATACAAATAAAACAGTTACACAACCATTATATTAAATACATGGATTTAAGTTTTACAAAGGGGGAAAGTGTTATTTTATCATTCAAACTAGCAAATAATTGTAGAATTTAACCTGACCTGCCATTTCATCTCAATAAATTCCAAGTATTCATCTACTGGACCTTCTCTTTGTCCCAGGTCTACATGATCTATAACAGAAAACTTGAAAAAATGGTCAGGAAATTCTTGTATATGCCTATATAAAGTGTTATTTACATTTTTGTTGGCTATGTTGTAACAATGTTGGTAAATTCTCTGTTTGATGGCCCTCTTGGTTTTCCCGACATAGAAGCCATCACAGGTCTGGTACAACCCAAGATATACTACCCCTTTAGAGTAACAATAATATTTTTTCTTTGGTCTAATTTTTCCAAAGTTCCTAATAGTGACACCTTCTGTATCCAATATGTGACTGCATTGGGGGCATCTACCACATTTGTAACTATCTCCAGTCTCATTCAGGGAGTTTGTCCTTTCCAATAATTCCTTAAAAGACACCTCTTCTTGTAAACTATCTTCGGTGTCGTACCTAAGGTAGTAGCCGCCCCTGGGTCAAGACTAAAAATATCCCTGTGCCTATATATGATGTCTCTAATGTCATATAAATCGGTATTGTATGGTAGTACCATCACTCTTCCAAACCCAGGTTCACTCATGTTGCCCCTTCCTTCCAATAAGTTGAGGTCAATACTCAACAAGCTGTGGTATACACCCTCCCTTCTCTTGAACTTTACTTCATCCATGATGTTCTTAATAAATACATCAGGGTAACATCTCTGAACCAATATACTCTGCAGCACTGTGCATTCGCTTAAAAAAATCATCCTAGCCAGATATCAATACTTTAGTGAGCTGCAGTTTTCACATACTGTAACAAGAAAGAACTAAAGATGGCTAGAGCAGACATCCCTCTCATAACATGGTTGTGCTGATGTCCAGAGAGGAAGATATCTGCTCAAATCACAGAGTGAAGAGTTCAAAGCTGTGAAGTCAGGCCAGACATTGGATGTCATGTTGCAGACATCTCAAATCTTATCACAAATACAACAGTGAGTAAAATGAACATCCAAGTATAAAGGATGTATTAGTTGAAGCTGCAGAGACCAGGAATAGAACAAAAATCATCTGCAGCTTTGGGAGGAGGAAATTGAAGAAAGAATGCCTTCATTCCTCTTCCAACACTCTTACATCCTCTACAACTCCTGTGAACATCAGCATCAAGGCCTTTCCCAAGGGCTACCACCAAATGAAAAATCATGGGTGGAGAAGCAGATTAGTTATCCTCAATGACTGACACATCACTAAGAGAGGAATGTGTCTGCTTTACATAATGCCAGTTCACCTGCCTCCAAGACAGAGGAATCAGATTCCTCATGATCTGATAGGGGGAGTCCCTTCTCAGGGTTTTGTGATGAGCTCCAGAACATGACTAAAGATTACCATGCCTGGAAATGACCAGTCTTTGAACAGGATCATCCAAGCCAGAACAAACTCTAAGAACTGCTCCTCCAACCAAAATGGACAGACTGCATCAGAATCACAATTGAAACACAGTCAGGTTGGTAGAAATAACATGTTGGCACTGAAGAAGTTAAGACCATGCTGTTCTTGATCATCCTCAACATGATCAAATCATATTCCAAAGTTGTAGGAGGACAATAACATGACAAGTGGCTATGTTTTTGAAATAACACAAATAAAACACTCACACATTAATTTATTCTTTCGATAATTCTAATTTTTTTTATTAATTAGGCTGTAACATAGATGGCCTATGCCATGCATTTTACAGTCTATGGTCACCTTAAAATAAATACTTTGGCATGACAACACTTTCTCATAATTTTGCTGCAGCATTTGTGTAATTCAGCTATGGGTGGTATGTGGCATTAAATGCAATGAAAATGATGAATAACCATTATTTAATAATAAAACAAGAAGTCTATATGGCTAATGGTTCTACTATGAAATGCTGACTTTTTGAAATTCGACATTCCAAAAAACATGAAAAAAATGCCCAAAACCCAAAAGGGTGAAAAATTCCTCTTTTCTTGTTTTTTGTAAGGGGCAAGCCTCCTGTACCCCCTGATGTGAGGCGGCAAGCCTCACACATCCCCTAAACTTATATATATCAACTCCATAGTCATACCAACTCAAAGGTGGGAGAAATCTCCCTAAACAGTGAATCATTGCTGATGCACAGTTAAAAATCTCACCAACAATGATTTCCTATGGGAAACAGCGTTCAGAGTTGTGTTGTTCATCTTTTTTTTTCTACGTGCTACTGACGCTTGTGTAATTTTTCCTTGAACATCAGTAGGGAAGCCATGGCCAACATCTGTGCAAATAACCCTGAAGTATACTATTTGTATATCACTGATTATATGTTTAGCATTACTGTCTAACCTTTCTTGAAATAGAGTAGAAAATGCACAATATGCCGTGCTATCAGATGTCATTAAGCTGACAGTTTATCGGATATGTTTTAGAAGAAAAATATATGAAGGGTATCAATATTGTTTAATTTCTATTTGTCTTTTTTAGAGTAAGATTTACTACTGTAGAATTTTAATAAAAATAGGCAAACTCACTTTAATAGAACATTGTTTCAATATAATGCCATTTCTTAAGGAATATAATATTTCCTGCTTTTTTACTTATATGCAAAGTTTCTGTTAAGTTATTTGAGTATTTTATAGTATGGAAAAATCTTCTTAACTAAGAATGTAATTTTTTAAATAAAAATATTTCAATCCATTTAATAGTTTTACTTTTAATATCTTTAAGGCAAAAAATTTAACCTTACAATAAATGACAGAATCAGCAGTATAAGATAGCAAGGAACTTAATGGGGTCATCAAAAATAACAAATATTCTACATCTTATACACACACTTGTGATTAGAAGATTGAGAATGGAAATCTGTCTAGAATGAACATGTTTGTGATAAAGACATGGCCTCTGCACTCTCATGTGTGTGTGTGTGTGTGTGGGGGGGGGGCTATGCCTTACACTCCCTGCCACTTAACAATCACCCAATTTTTCCATCAGGCACAAAAGGGAAATACTTCATTTTTTGCACAAACATAATAAAACATTCAAGTATTCATCTTTCCTCTTTCTTGAGCAGCTTTAGGGAAAACTGACACTTTTGAAATGCATTACTCAAACGTGTCTGAGTCAAGATTTTATGTTTTAAAAGAAGAAACAATGCTATTTTGACTGCTGTTTAATGGCACTGCATTAGTAAAAGAGGATAAATTTATATTTATTTATTAGGAAAGTCAGACTTAGAACAAAACCAATTTTCAGCAGAGGAAACCAGTGTACCAGGAGAAAACCCACACAAACACAGGAAGGACATGCAGACTCCACACAGAAGGCACTCCAGCGGAGAATTGAGCCAGAGAACCTTTTCCTGTGAGGTGACAACATTACCGCTGCACCATCGGATTACTATTATTATATTATTATATGTTATATTATTATTATTGTTTATTATATGCATATTTTACCTGCAATATTGATGACAGTTTCATCCATTATACATGATGATAAAATAATCTTATTAAGTATTTAACAGGATGAAGAAAATAATTATTTGTCACATATGCGCTTCATGGTGGTAATGAATTACCTTGACCTTATTACATATGTGCCTTTTGTAACATGCCATCATGATCATGTATCCTTTTTGTACACTCCTTGAATCTGATAGCACACTTTACTAAGCATGTCACCATGGGAACTATTCTACCAGTGGTTGAGTAACCACTGGTCAGTGTTACAACTCTCCATTCAAAAAATCATTGTCAGCTGTCAGCAGCGGTGCAGCAGTTTGCATTGTCACCTCCCAGCAAGAGGTTCTCTTCTTCAATTCTTGGCTAGGGTACTTTCTGTGCATAGTCTGCATGTCCTCCTTGCATTCATGTGGGTTTAATCTAGGTCATCTGGCTTCTTCCCACATTACAAAGACATGCATCTGGAGTGTTTCTCCCTTGTTCTCTGCTGAAAATTGGATTGTTCCAGGTCAGACTTTCCTGGTAAACAAATGTTAAATAAATAAATTGCAGCACAGGCAATCCTTCACTGTTTTTTTTTCTATAGTTGTGTGATTGTGGAATTGGTATACATATGAGTCTGTGGGTGAGGAGGGTTTGCTTTCCACATGGAAGGTGAAATGAAGGGGACTTGCCCTCCTGCAAATAACACTTTTTTTTTTTAACTGGCTGAATCTATGAGTGGTTGTTTTCATTGTGTTGCAGCATCATCTGGACATTATACAATGAACATTAGTGAAACCTGCCATGTAGTTTGTTGGACTGCTTGAATATGATATCTGAGTCTATGTCAGCCATCAAATGGAATTTCCATCGAACAGCTGAACATCGAGCCCTATCCATCAAATGTTCATTCAGCGAACATTCGTTTCATCAACGGGCAAGTAACTAGTTGGCCACCACTTCCCCGTCTTCCCTTTTCCCCACTGTAGTGCGGTCTCAGAGTTGGTATCTATAAATGAGTGTATGTGTGTGGGGGGAGGTGAAGCCTCCCACCTGGGTGGGTTTGAAATACTGTGATGGGGCACACGAGGAAGTGGTGGCCAACTAGTTACTTTCCCCTGTCAATGAAATGAACTTTGACTGAATGAAGGTTTGATGGATAGAGTTGGATGTTCAGCCATTCGATGGAAGTTCCATTCGATGGCTGTACTTAGACCCATGATACCCCATACTTCATACAACATCCTTTTAGTCTTTTGCGGTTTTTAGATGTCTAATTGTGTTTAACAGCTGCTTCATGGGATATGAATATCGGAAATTTCAAGGCTTTGATTGCCAAACATGATAAGATGCTTTTTTGAAACATATCTTTCTCTAACTGACTAGTTATATTTTTGTTACCTTAAAAAATATTTTCTGTTAAGGGCCCTTCAGATGGACTTGGTCAAATTATCATAATTAATAATCTTCTCACATTGCTGTATCTGATGCAGTACATTAATAATCCTGCACAGTATGCAAAACTGGTTTCTGACTGTTATTACTGCTAAGTATATTATGCAAAGATTGCTACAAATCTCTGTGCTTCTGAATGGTATACATTATGTAAACTTATAAGAATCCCATTTGTTATCCCAACAGATAAATAGTCTTTTTTCAGGGGTAACATATGGGTAAGTGATGTGCTTAAGGTCACACAGCAAGCAAACAAGGGCTGATGGAATCAAACCCTGCACTACAGGAATTGCAGATAATAGTCAACTTCTGTGCAAACTGCTAACTAATTTATGGATGTATTTATAGCATTGCTTTTATTTTCTTTTTATGATGGCCTGTTGTTCACTATTTCTATTTTGTACTTCTCTTAACACAGGCAACCTTCCTCCGTGGCTGTCCAGCTGGAATTTCTCAGTTAACTTAAATAAATGAATAATTATGGAAATAAAATAACAACACATTCCCTTTCAGTTTAGTACAGTCACAAGTAACTCAGAAATATGAAGCTGTTATTACTTAAATGGTAAAGACTCTGGGGTAAAATGTGTTTTTCAACTTATCATATGATTAAGAATGGGCAGACTGTGTGGTCCCAGAATTCTGGTCCATCTTGTCACATATATATTTTTATGTGTCTTCAAAATGTTCTTGACAAGCATTATGCCACTAATATCACCAGAATTTCAGATTCTTATATTAAATAGGCCAGAGTCTAGTAAACTGTATGAATGTAACAGGACACTAACCTGTAAATCAATGTTTTTTTTCAAACACCTTTATTGAATTATCACTTGTGACATAGGCAAATTTGCATTCATATAAAAGTATTCAAACTATATTAACATAACCATTATACTTCGCATATATTGCTATATATCATATAACCTAAACGATATTACACAAATTATTCAGTTCTTGCTTTTTTAACAAGAATTACCTTCATTAAACCATCACTTACTACATAGGCAATCATACATTTATATAAATGAAAACAAACCACACCAACATATTGACACAATCCCAGTTGCAAACATTATTTTCATATCCTGAAATGCATATCTATTTGCATTTCATGGACTTGTGTTTCATTTCATTTCCTGCATGGTGAAGGAAGTCAGTTTCCAGCCTTCGCTGGGTTTTATAAATTATTGTGTTTTCAGTTTGAACTTATCAGAATTCTTGCCAGGGTCTGGATTCTGATAATAAGAGTATGCAATGTGTTTATTTACTGTTTATTAACCTAGTAGGTGAGCTAGTGCAGGAACATTTTCAACCACTACCTGGACTAAGAGGCAATCCAACAAAGGCACAAAAGTGTAGAGTAATGTACAGGAGCAAACACGTAATACAATGTTTTGAAATTAACAATCATAGGTTCATAGATTAGTACTAGGCTAACTATCCTTGTGGGTTATTTCAAGCCTAGCCAATTGCACCATGTGAGAATTAAACCCTGCAACTTGTGTTTGTAAGGTAAACACCTTAACCATTATGCCATCCTCCCACCCAGGCCATCGTCCTACCCAGACACAATCTTAGTATCAGCACCATCATCATTAACTCCCTTTTCCACATTTTCTACATTGCATCAGGGTATCACACCATCTCTCTTGTATTACTTGACATGAACATACAATAAGTACAAAATGCAACATTATTTGCAGAAATAACGGAGTATATGAAAAATCTGCAATCTTAGAAGTCTTTGAATCTGTAATATTCTCTAAATAAATAAAACTTCCAATGCCAGTATACTACTGTAATATCTAGTTTAGGCACACTGAAACAGAATTTCATTATTTTATAGAGGCAATAACTTTTCTTACAAAACAAATATTTTTTTAAATGTCTCTTGCATGCAGTTATTAATTATATTGTGCTTATTAAGTGTTAAAGCTGCCTACAACTGGTTTTTGGCACACTGTCATTCATCTGACATTTACACATTTCATTATTGCAGATACCAAGATATCTCTGAGAATATCAGAAAGGAATATTATGTGTATAGTAAGATTTGCAGTGTCTGGAATAATATTAATAACTTTTCCCAATAAGCTATGTAGGTGGTGAGATTAAATATTTAAAAATGCAGGTGCAGAGATGTTTCTAGGAAATTCAGAATATTTTGCATATGTGGTACTCTGCTCCTTTACTTTTATATTAATTTCCGGACCTATTCTGGGTATTGTGGAGTACCCACAATAGTAGGCAAACATTATTTTTTCTAGGATGGTTGAAAATAACTGTAAGAGCAATGAAATTCACAGAACTGGCAGACATTCAAAAGAGGAAAGAAAAAGAAATTACATAAATATGAATTGCATTTGCCTGAAATATATCAGAACAAAATGCAGGAGTTGTGATTTGAACTATATTTTTAGGTAGAAAACATTTCCTATATTCATCCATTTTCAGATGCTCATAAAATTTAGTACATTTACTGCTCCTTGAACCCACCTTGCCCACCTAACCTGACCTGTGTGGGTGTTACTGCCTGTTGAAATTCTGAGGACAGTAACTGCATCCCTTGGAATTGTAGAACTGCAAGGGCAAAGAAAAAAATGCATATTAAGCCCAAATCTGCAGACTCTTAGTATATGCTCCCACCACCAAGGTACAGCTAGATACGTATTAGTGTATAAGTAGCATGGATGTGGGACTGCAGTCCTCACATGTCATGGTGTAGGAAGATAAAATATCCCCCCGTGAATATGCCTTAAAGGTGTAATGGGCAGTTTTAGAACTCATTTCTGTTTGCTGAACATAAAATTTAGTTTTTGAAGTGTCACAGTCAGAACTGGCATTATGAGTATCTCACTTTTAACAGGGAGCCATGTGCACATGCACGTGTGTGTGTGTGTGTGTGTGTGTGTGTGTGTGTGTGTGTGTGTGTGTGTGTGTGTGTATATATGCTCCCACCACCAAGGTACAGCTAGGTACGTATTAGTGTATAAGTAGCATGGATGTGGGACTGCAGTCCTCACATGTCATGGTGTAGGAAGATAAAATATCCCCCCGTGAATATGCCTTAAAGGTGTAATGGGCAGTTTTAGAACTCATTTCTGTTTGCTGAACATAAAATTTAGTTTTTGAAGTGTCACAGTCAGAACTGGCATTATGAGTATCTCACTTTTAACAGGGAGCCATGTGCACATGCACGTGTGTGTGTGTGTGTGTGTGTGTGTGTGTGTGTGTGTGTGTGTGTGTGTGTGTGTGTGTGTGTGCCTGCATGTGTATGTATTATACCTTAAGATAGGGTAGCTGAATTATATGCTAACATAAATTACCAGTATATTAAGTTTGAAATTAGTGAACATTTGGGTATTGGTTTATTTTCTTACTACTTGAGGCTGATTGACCTTGTTTTTGTTAGTGTGAAGTGGGATAAACCCTCTCCCTCAAAATACTTTTTTATTGTTTTTCTTAAACTTTCTGTATTATCAGCTATATTTTGTGATAAAGTTGAGTGTGATTAATAGAGCATGTTGTCATTAATCCTATGTATTGCAGTAACAATGCACTCCCGTATAAAAGTAAATCAGTGAATTTGTCTGCAGTTCTGAAGTACTGTCAGAAATGATGGCTCCATAGCTTTATTCTTCTCACCTGGGAGATGTAGCAGGTGACATCGCTGCCTCAGTTTAGTCACACACACACACACACACACACACACACACACACACACACACACACACACACACACACACACACACACACACACACACACGCACACTTTCACCAGTACACACTGTAAAATGATTTAAGTAGAAGTTACAGTTAACTGTTTGTTGTGTAATTACATGACTAGGCAAACAGGCAGTGATAGTAGCATCCCTGGAATATAGCCCAAATTCCAAACTGTTTTTATATCAGTTCCAGAAATTTATTCTTTGCCTAAATCTGAATACCTGGCCTGAAACCTGCACTCATTTCTAAGGTATGTGTGTACTGTGTATTGGTACTTAAAAGCACAAAGTCAAGGTGGGTTAAAAGATATTCTGAAAACAAAATATAGATGCTTTAAAACTCAGCCATCTCTGTTGAAACTCCTATTCACCTTAAGTAACAATCCTTATGATTTATATGTGTGTGCCATCTACACGGACTACTGATTAGTAATCAATATGTAGTTCGAGGAGTTGCCATGATTATAGTCCAAAACTGGAAAGAAGCTAAAGTTGTAAAGCGCTTCTCTATTGTGAGTCCAGACAGTAATTAACAATGCTTTCAGAAGTGTATTAACAATGCTTTCAGAAGTGTATAAACAATGTTTTGCTCATATTCTTTTAGCTTTTTCTTTATTTCATAGAAATTAGCTTTTATCACATACATAGACCTTTAAGCAGATTTGTACTGAGTTTTGAATTCACTGTTCAGAGTTTTAATGTGGTAATCAATTTAAAAATGTTAGTATTCTGATCTGCATTTTGTATGATAACCTCTTTTTCTTGGACACATCAACACTGCTTTAAGTTCCTAGTTGAGAAATAGCATCATTATGACCTTGTGCCTTTTTGGATGACTTTTATTGTTTTATTACAAACTCCTCAGTGTTTTCAGTTATTTTGCATATTATCTCAATAGTCAAGATTCACTAAGGACATTTATTACAGTTTTCTTACTGTTAACGCTTAATGCAGAAAAGAACAGATCCATTTTTACTTGCTTCGTATTTCTATCAACTGCAGGAAGTACTGTGTGTGATTATTTACCTCTTGGAAAATCTCCACATATTTTTTTTTCTATGCTTTAGCATTATTATTCATTGTTTCTGCAAAACAGCTGCTGGAGTCAGAGATACAAAAGCCCTTAGTGTTTTGAACTGTTGTATGTATGTATTTATTTTACTGTGATCACAATTTTTGGCACCATAACTCATAGTGTCTCTATCTAATAGTATTTTTCTGTCCTACTATCTGTTTCTTAGATATTTTCAGGCAACTTCACATCATAATCAGTTTTGACTTCATTGTAAGGTATGTAAACAGATTTGAACATATAAACTTCATATTTGAAACAGTCATCTCAGTACTGAATATTTGTTTCACAGAGCATTGTCTTTCATTTAAAACATTAGCTAATTATTAGTCTGCAGACATTAAATCTGTTTTTCCTGCTTCTAACCTACAGTTTCAGACATAAAATTCAATTTTTCTATATTTTCTACATATTACAATAATTCTAAAACACATGGGCCGGTATTCAGTAATCCTCTGTGTAAGACTAAATAAGTCTTACACGGAAACTGCAGCCTAAGAGTATGACATCAGTGCACCATGCATATTCATGATGGCGCGCTGACTCAACTCTAAGGCTAACAAGGAGCATGTACGAGTGCAGGGGGCATGTCAGACTGCTGAACAGTCCAAATATCCATGCCCCTCCAAGTGCCTAAATCTGCAAATGTCACCAGACATGAGCGAGTCTGTTCAAATGTGTATATCCCCAACACTACACTGCCCCACATTCTAAACCCCTGTACAAATATAATAAAATGTAAAACTTTTTTTTTTTTATTATTCCCGATATAGCTGCCCGTATTTGCACGTGATTGTGCGGGTTTGCCCATTGCTCAGCTACAGTTAGCAGTTTAGACATCGAAGAGGATAATAAGCTACTTATATGCTAATTAAGCCAAATAGCAAAAGCGTAGTGGTGTAGCTTTCGCACAAAGAGGAGGCATTCCCGGTTCGAGTCCCACCACTCCCCTTTCCATTTTCTGTAGGAAATCTGTGCATAAAAATAATTCCTGACATTTACCTTTTAAATTTTAGTAAAATGCATTGAAATGGCCTATGTAGTAGTGAACGATATTTTATATATATATAAGAAGGTGAATTGGTTATGCATACTGATGAATGCATAAGTAACATATCTTAAGCAATGTGAAGCATTGCTAAGCAACGTTTACCAGTATTAAGCACATTTAAGAGTAATTGCCTATAGCTTAGCACTGCTTTAACTAGCGCAATGGCTTTGCGCGTTGCTGCGCATCGCGCCAACCAGCGCAAACAAAACATGTTTGCGCGAAGCTGTGCACCGCACTAACTAGCACAATGTCGGGCAACGTCGGGCAAATGAGCAACTTAGAGCAACGTTGGGCAAAGTTGAGCAAAGTCAGCTAAACACAGCCACACCTCCTAGCCAGTCAGGCCATTAGTAAAATAAAAAGCAATGCCAGGCCTCAAACCCGGGATACTGTGCACCATAATCACAGTACTGAACCACTAAGCCATGACAGCTTTTGCTGTTCATGCACTGTCAACATACATATATATTTTAATCAAAGTTTACTCAGTGCTAAGCAGGTGTGCACTCAGCTGAGAATTTTCAAATCTGGCCAATCACAAATAAGTGCAAGAAATGAGGCATATTTAAGCTCCATAGGTGGGAATACTTGCCATAACTGGTTGTAGCTCCCATCTGCAGGCAGCAGGGCAGGTGTAGGAGAGGGCTCTTGCTTTTGAGCTCAACAGTGGGGCATTGAGGAGTCAAAAGTGATGGTTTGGCTCCTTGTCCATAATCATGATGCCAGACTCCTGCAGGGCCAATTCCAGGGCACTGAATACAAAGCGGAAGCCTGGAACCATCTCGCACATGATCTCACCAGTGCCACAGGCATCCCTCAGTCTGGTGAGCAGGTCAGACACCACTACGCATACCTGAAGAGATGCAAGCAGGACCAACTGAATAATTTCTCTGCATGTACTGTTATACAAAATAAGTGAGACAGCCTGAAAAAGAGTGTTGTAACCCATTAATAAAGGTATAATACATCTTGAATAAGTCTTCTGCATGCACTGTAATATAAAATAAATGAGAGAGCCCCTAGAAAAGTGTGTAATGTAATTAATAAAGGTATAATTCCTGGAGTGTGTCCATATCACTTTCCTCGAAATGTTCTTGTACTCTTGCATTATAGAAATAGTACTGTTGTATTAAGCGCTGTCAACCCACACTTGGGTAGGCCCATATAAAGTGGATGAAGGGAGTGCCAGTAGCTGTTAAGCATATATACAGTCCTCAACTGTTGGTTAATGGCTGGCATGTATAGGTTAATCTGGCACATGAGTAGCTTGTTATTGTGTTCCCCAGAAATGTCAGTGTGCTGCTAGAAATGTAGGGGGCTGTCAAAATATACCTGATAATGTCACCTGAACACATCCAGATATGCAGATATATAAATATAAATAAAATATACAAATACATAGCAGTAACATCTGCATCCTGGACAGTTTGCATGTCAGATACAGGTCAGGTATATAAAGAACTAGCAAAACCCATTTCACAATTTAATGGATATTGCCTAGTGTAATAATACATGTAGGGGATATATACCTTCAGTGAATATGAATGTAGTGTAAACTATACGTACATATAAGTTGTTAATGGAGGGATCTTTTTTACACCCTACTGTATGTGCATAAACAATGCAATTCCACACGTCAACGGGTATGTCTAATCTCAAAACATTTGTTGGGACATATGTCCTATTGGATTATAAATTTCTGCATTTACTTTGATGCTTGTACCCTGTTCAAATACCACAATCTTGGTGGCTTGTTGCCACCAATCAATCCTGCATGCTGTTGGAATGTCCACTGTTGTTCTATATATGCATGTGTTATGCTTGCTGTTCAACTGTTGGAACTCTGGTGGGTTGGGTTAATGGGAATACTACTGCATGCTGTTACAAATAATTTGGAATGCTGTTGGCTATTAACAACCAATATTGTCATTAAATCCTCCTAAACATAGAACATATGGGAAGGCCGGTCCCAGCAGACCCACCTGTCCCACCTCAGCTGGCGATGGCACCTGGCACCAGCAGGTCTGGTGCCCAGCCCGGGACCTCCTCCTCCATTGGCCCTGTGCCACCTTCAGGTGGAAGCACAGCAGGGGATGGGGCTTGTCCCCCCATGCAAGCGTGGCCGGAGGTGGGCCACCCATCACCCTCTGAACAGTCTGGGCTGTGGTGCGTAGGGAGATCGAACGGTGTTCAGTTGCTGATCCTCTACGCCAGCTTGAGGCATGTGTGGCGCGACTCACTGGTGAGCCTGCCCCTCCTATGCAGCCCCCAGCACAGCCACCCTCTGGGCTGTGAAGGTGCAGTGGTGACTGCCCATGGGTGGGGATCTCCGTCCCACTGTTGCCATCTGTGGCCTCATGGGCTTGCAATTTCCAAACATCCTTCCCCGTCAATGGCATTCACCCACCCCATGTGTCATATTCTGCCCCTGTATGCATCTTGTTTGTCTTGTCTGTTTACCTCCCCACCCTACCTCCCCAAATATACCTACTTCCCCTACCCCACATTCCACTCTCACCTGAAAAAAAAAAAAGGGCAATCTGCTCCCACAAAATAATTACACCCCATACATAGCTGCCCATTTTGCACACATGTCTGCTGGAAACATAAACTGAAATTTAATTGGCAGTACAACATACTTTGTTGTCCTCACCCCTCTCTCAGGGATGGAAGGTTTCAAATTTCCCTCCAAATTTCTAGTACATGCACAGCTGTTGCTGTTAAAGAAATGGGCAGCTATGGACCTTCCCTACACCCATCCTGCACATCCCTAGCTGTTTTCCCTACTGTCTTTCCCTCTTTGTGCCCCTTTTTCACCACTTTCCTATCTCCCCATTTTCTTTTCTTTCAAAGAAATGAGCGCAGGGGTTAGCGGGAATAAGCACTTTCAAGCAGTAGTTAGCAGGTTTGTGCGAGTGTGCGCTTGTGTGTGCTTAGTTAAGTATTTCTAAGCATTGCACAAACCTGCGCAAACCTGCTTACAACTGCTTAAAAGTGCCTTAGTCACCCTGCATGTAAGGGCCCTTGTTCTGCTCAGCAGCAAAATAAAACACCACTGTCAGTCTCGAACCCCAGACCTTGGACACACGAGACTGCATGAAGTACCACTAAGCCACAGTAGATATACAGCAGGTTGTTGCTGAAATATATATATCATGCATCAGAATGAGTGAATGTAAAGGAAGGATAGGAATACCATAACACAAAACCTGTTCTTTGGAGCTTTACCAGCAGTTGTTGTGGAATTTCATTACATGACTGTGATAACAGAACCAGCCATTCTAGCAGTAAATAATGTTACAGCAGCACTTTACAACCCACACACAGTATTATAGCAGGACAATCCCCACCCAAATGTACAAAATACCTGTGTGTTCAAGGTCCAGCAAGGATGTAGGTAGGCATACTCAGTACTAGAATTGTCCAGTTTTCATGAGCATCCTGTGTTAATGTCAACAAAAGAAAGCACAAACTGTGCAGAAGTGAGTACATTAATATTCACAGTATAGCAGTTCACAAACAGTTCATGTGCCAAATGAAAACATCTCAATAACTACGTATGTATGGCAGCTAATTGTATAAGTAGAAAAGAAACTACATACTCCCATGTATCTTATGTTAGCATTTGTAGGGGTGAGTACAATTCTACACTGACAACTGTGTACTGGAAGTGGCAACATTCAGATCTGAGTACAACATTCAAATCACTGGCTACACCCCTAGCATCAGATATAAGAAGTATACCAACCTTCTGACTTATACAATGGTGTCCAAAGCAAACAAGCATGGTCCCCACTTTGGAAAGCTGAAAGGGCTACACCTACCTGACTTAGCAATTTATAGCATTGGGTTGCTATGACAGTGAGTACTGCAAGTACCACACAGCAGGATGCATGCAATTGCCAAATGGTGGCCACCAATTGGTGCAGAGGCCATCACATGCACATGTGCAGATACCTATAAAAGCAGGCTGTACTTGCTGTCCACACATGCAATAATTTCATTGCAGGTATGGAGAGAGAGAGAGAGAGAGACAGAGAGAGCGAGAGAGAGAGAGGCACACAGACAGACAGACAGACAGCGACATCCACAACAACAGCAACAGAAAAAATATATATTGAAAAAAATAATATATTGAAAAAAAATAAGATATAAAAAAAAATAAAAATTACAAAACACACGGAACTGACAAATACAAACACATACAAAGGAAAGGTATGTAACAGATATGTATTTACTGGCATGTAGTAGATGTTTTTGAAGAGTACTCTACATAGTTTGAATCATCCATATGTGGCAGCAGTATGTATCTATGCACAGATGCCCTGCCTAACTACTGCCATGGAGAAATCAGTGCGTGGCTGTGTGCAGTGGGATATGACTGTGACATATGTAGTTCAGCATTAAATGTCAAACATCTGATCCATGTTATCTGTGTTCTGTACAGTAGTGTGTACAATGTCTGTTTGGGGGAGTAGTGCATACAGTTATATAAACATGGATGTGACAGAGTAACAAATGCATGATAGTCATATTAACGTGTAGCACATACAGTTATATAAACATGGATGTGACAGAGTAACAAATGCATGATAGTCGTATTAACGTGTAGCTTAGCATTGGCAACAGCTGTACCAGGCTAGTATGCTAATCTAGCATTTGCGGCTATATATACACCCTCTAATATTACTGTGTGCTCACATGTGACACCTGTTCATGTTGCAGCAAGGCCCAACAGGTCAGCCGTGAGGTACACAAATTTACAACAGTGTGGACCTTGCGTGTGTATGGCACACACATACAGAGAGATCTGTCTGTGTCAGCTATATTAGCATCTGTACATGTGCATAGAGCAAGGGACATACTGCAACTGTTTGTAAAGGGTGGACATATATATGCTGTTGAAGGTTGTTATGTACATATTTCTATGTAGGTTATAGTGTGTGGCAAACAAGACAGCATACAGTGCTGGCATATGACATGTAGTGGTTAAACGCTGTGGGTATGATTTGTCAGGTTTGCAGTGTTGCAGCCAGTGAGGCCTGCTAAAGCTACATGGGTTGAGAACACCTTCAATGCATTCCGCACAACACTGTGCAATATTATGACATAACTGTATACCTCACAACCTTCGCATAACTGATATTCCCACCATGAAAGGTGGACTGTATATGTGCCTATATGTATATCTATATGTACACCAATGGATATTTATATGTATGTATATATATATATATATATATATATATATATATATATATATATATATATATATATATATACACAGAGAGAGAGAGAGAGGGCAGGGTCATATTTACTGCAACAGATGCCTGGTGACAAAGCCATGGACTCAAGCTCAATGTTGACACTGCATTGCCATCCCTTTTTGCAATAACTCTGTACCCATTAACTACCACATAGGTGGTAGTCTACTTAACACCAAAGGTGTGATAAGAGACCATGGGACACAGGTGGACAGTAGTCTCCCCTTTGATAATCACAGTGCCACACTAGTCATGTAATCTGTCTACGTGGCACACGTCATCCCAAAAGATGTGTCACCCAGGGAAATATAGGTCAGTGTTCCTCTCTACTCATCACACATAAAACCCATTATAGAGTACAATGCCCCATGTGGTATGTACCTCATAAGACATCTACAGCAACTGGAAAGGACACAGACATACCTCACAAAGAGTAATACCAGCCTCAAACAGATGCCCTATGCAGTCCATCTCACAAAACCACAGCTAGACTGTGTCGCATACCGGCTACCCAGAGGTGACCTCTGCCTAACATACAAAGCTATGTCAAACCCAGAGCTGTTGGACATGCTCCACGTAAACAGATCACAATCCCTAAGAGCTACATGCTCTAGGGACCTAAACCTTGTGACCTCAATAAACAGCACATGCTGGAGGGATAGATTCCTATCTCAGAGACATCCCATACTCTGGAACAAACCACCTATCAATAGCAAACAAAGCTCCTAATTAGCAGTCATCCTAAATAATCCTGATGATTGTATGGAGGATAGGAAATACACCCCGAGAATCACCTCTGTGGCTCTGCTTGACAGGGCCGCGTGAAATTAAATTACATGTGTGTCAAAGGCCAGGGTAGAGTATGGCAAGACTTCTATAGGCCCTAGGGCCAATAGCCTATTACCTACCTATGAACCGATACACACCCACATGTACTTGTTGCAATAATTGCTATGTGAGGTTGACTGAGTGTGATGGTGAATGTGTTGGTGAATGTGTCAGAGTTCTGTATATGTGTGATAGATTAGTGGGAAACTGTTTCTGTCATGGTATTTTATGTCCTAGCTGTGATCCCAGCAAAAGATGTGTATGCTATTGCTAGGCAGAAAAAGCAGTATGGCATACAGTGTGACGTAGTCCCTTGGTGTCGACTGGGGTGTCCCATTGTAGGCTAAAGCAGTACATAAATGCTTATTGAGTGTTACTGATGGTGAATCCAACTCCTGTATGACCTGTAGTACTACCTGAAGCTGTATGCCTAAACAGCACGGTATGGTGTATGTCCACATTTCTTGGAACCACTGTTTTGTGTGTTCCCTGTAGTCCTCACAGATTACATACCTCAGGCATAAGGTTTCGTAACTACTGACACACAGTGCTGTATGGTACACAGGTAAAGCACATCTGGGTTGCCATATCTTTGTGTCTGGTATGTATGTCTGATGTGTGTGTGGGTATGCCTGTACCATGGCCTCGGTCATATGTGTGTCCCAGGATATAAGTGCATATCTAGCAACATGTATAGTCTAGTACAGCAGTATGCCACCTATATTAACGAATGTGCACATATGTTAGGCAGGGGTTTGCCATCAACGACTAGTATGGTATGCAGGTAATACTGTAACTGGACTTTACAATCATTGCAATGGACGACATATTTCTTTATGCATTAGCTTGATATATACCTCCTGTAGCTAGGTGGTGCATTGTGTCACATACAGTGTGCCACATACTGTTATATAGTCTTACATACTGGTTTATCTTTGTTGCTGTGTGTTAGAAAAATGTGTATTTGAATACATGATAAATGCTAGTTTAAAAGCAAAGTAGTATATAATGCATTTTATTCTATTAATCATATAGTAGTAAAATTAATTCATGTCTAAATGTGAAGTAGTTTTGAAACTACAGTGTGGCTTGAAGCAAAAGCTGATCCCTGACCCTGACAGAATGCTAGCTTAGCAAGTTTTAATGTTTATGCTTTTCACAAGTGATTATCTGCTGGGTCAGGAAATTAAATGTGTGAAATAATGAAATCTTCTGCTCTTCCTGTAAGAATGAGATGGCCTTGTATATGTGTTACTTAGATATCACGCAGCTGTGTAAGAAAGTGTAACAGAACAAAGACATGCATTAAAAGACTAAAGCTGCTATTGTATTCGAACTGATATGAAACCTTGAATAAATAACTTTACAGAAAGACATTATGACTGACCAGCTGGATAGCAAGGCCGTATTGTATCTAAAGGAAAAGTTTTTTTAAATGTACAGCATCAGCAAACTTAATGAATGTAGAATTGTAAGCTAAAGTGATGTAGATGCCCTGTGACATATCACGTCAGAAAGGTGGGCATAGCTAAATGTTAAACCTATATAAAATTGTGTGCTTCCTGTTTCATGTCAGACAAAATTCTGTACTTGTATGGTTTTTTGTCTCCTGGTGTACACTAGTAAACCTTTGAATCTGAACCTCCTGTGTATTGAATTTTTTGATTTTATTTAACAGTTTGGTCCTTTTGAGACGGAATTCCCTTGGTAAGCTGCAGATCAGAGCGTATCGGTGGTCGAATACTGCACAGGAGAAGTTACCGAAATGGTTCTTCTTGAGTGAAAAGACCGCCGACCGAATTGTCGTGTGTAAAGAGGCTGGCCACTTTCTGATCTGTGGCCGAAGAGCGGAATTTGAACGTTTTTCAAAACCAGGAGGCTCAGGTAGGAAGAATTTGCCTTTTTTTCTGTTTTAGATCAGGGACTAGGTTACAGTATATTGTTGTCAAGATTTGTTTTGCAGATCAGGGACAAAAGGAAGTACTGTATATTTGGTCATAGATCGGGGTAACAGAATAAGGTAGACAGTTATTCTAGATAAACTGTAAACAGGAACTAAAAACTTAATATCACGTGATAAAAAAGGGTTACGTAACATTTTCTTTAACATGGGTAATCAGTGCACTAAAACTTCGTGAGATCCGCCCCTAACCAAAGACGCAAAATACATGCAATTACAGCGTTCTGATAATGTTAGGTATTATACGAAATGGGTTAATAAATATGAATTTGATGGTAAACTAGATAAACCTTCACTAGTTAAACTCCTTAAACAGCTTAAATTTGATGCAGGAGGTCAGGCAAAAAAGCAACGCCAACTAGGCATTCCTCAAACACACAGGTGGATTGAGGAAGCAAATCGTAGAGAACGGAAGCTTAAAAATTCAAAAACATTAGACAAAGAGGATAATAACTTGGTAATAGCGACAGCTCCTCCTCCTCCTCAGTTACCCCCTCCCTTACCCTTTTCAGGATATGAAGCGAGTGGACAGGCTGGTCCACCTCCGTGTTATCCTGAAGTTTCAGTAAGACCACAACCATTTGTTAGAGATCCTATTGAGACTAGGTCCCGAACACGTAAAACACATAGGGACACAGAATCATACCAAATAGAGAGAAATCTACAGGATGAGAGTGAGGAAGAAATATGCCCACTTATAGAAGTTCCAAATCCTCAGGCAGGACAGGAAGGGCAGGATCCAACACTCTTAGTATATAGACCATGGACACGGAAGACATCCGAAGGCTACTGAGGAATCCCCATCCGAAAGTTAATTTTACGAAATTTTTAGAAGATTTACAAGGCATGAGGTTAAGTTACCACTTGAATGGGGAAGAAGTAGAAAAAGTAATGAGACAAATTATAGGTCCAGATTGGCACATGATTTGTGGCACCTGGAATCCTCATAATGCAGAGCTCAGACCACTCCCACATAGTGATGCAGAGTTAGACAACAGAGTGAAAGGTCTGACAGACCGAATCTCTGAGAAATGGAAACCTAGAGCAGACTGGACTTGCATTAATCAATGCATACAACAGGAAAATGAGACAATAGATGGATATTATGCTAGATTATTAGAATGTTTTAATAATCATAGCGGTATGTTGGTTCCTGAGAACCAAATAAATGATTCCCCGTATGAAAAACAATTAAAAAATGCATTTTTGAAGGGTTGCATTGCATCTATTAGTAGCTTCATTATGAAGCATATGATAGATCATTGAACAGGGAGGCTACAAGCCTTACTCGAATACGCTAGACATGCTGAGAGACATTTTAATAGTAAAAAGAGAAAGAAGGCACAAGTCTTCACTGCTGAAGACAGAGCTGAAGTATTTGTATTACAGTCAGGTAAAAAGGGCAAGAAAAAGAATGCCCAGGGAAACAAACAGTCTGATAAACGATCAGAAGATTTTGAAGAGAGGAAAAAGAGAGGTGAATGCTTCAAATGCGGGAAAAAAGGGCATCTAGCAAGGGATTGTAGGCAAAACAAAAAGGTAATTACAGAAGATAAAGGAGATGAGGAATGACTATATGATAGTGAAGATATGTCAAGTGCAAGTCAGAAATCATCAGGAAAAGGTAAGAAACAAAAAGCAAATGTAAATGTGATAGAAGGAGTAGAGGAAGTGCAAACAGATATGGAGGATGAAGAAAGTGAAATTTTGGACTTAGCATTATTGAGCTTAGAGCTCTACTTAGTGGATACGAAACCGGAAGTTACACTTCTGGTGGGGGGAAGAGAAGTCAAATTCCTGTGTGACTCAGGAGCATCACGGACTTTGATACACCCCTCCAAGTTACCAGAACATTCAGAATCACCTGATTATATACTAGTAAAAGCCGCAAATGGACAGCTATACAGGGAACCACTTTCCCATGATATAGCAATAACTGACCCTATTTCAGGTATGACCCAGAGAAGTAAAATAGTTGTTTCTGCAAAGTGTCCAGTAAACCTATTGGGCAGGGACCTTATGCAGATATTTGGCATAGCAGTAGTTCCAACTGTACAAGGTATGGAGGCACAGAGACAAATGGATACCTTTGTAGTGCGATCGGAGGGTGAAACCTTTTATTGGTACAGCCAGGACCTAGTCACGACTGGTCCAGGGGCAGTGACCGAGGAGCTGATGAACGTAGCCATCAGTAAAGCCCCCTCCCTTGACACTGATCGACAGCATTTGTTACACTGTACTCTATACTACTGTACTACACCAGGACCTGATAGAGAGTATGAGCAAGAACTGTTTAGAAATCGTGCAACTAGATTGGTTTTGCATACTTTGTACTGGGATGCTGAGGGGAACAGTGTAGTTAGCTGTTCATTACCTCAAGAATTCCTTGCATTGTATAGATCAAATCGGTTGCCACATGTCAGCTTGACAAAGAACAAAAGTGTTAAATGGGCAGATTTAGGAGAAAAAGTAACAAGATGGGAGAAACAGACTGATTTAGAACTATCAGAACAAGGGATACAAAACAAAAACTGAATTGGTTGACACAGACACATCCAGCTGTACACTTGCAATCTAGCGAGGACAGCTGATTAGCATTTTTATTAGAAGAAGAAGAGAAGACCTTATGTGAAATTCCGACAACTCTCTGGTCAACAGGCAAGTCAGATGTAGGACTTATTCGAACAGCAGGACCAGTTACAATAACCCCAAAGTCAGCTTTCAGACCACAGAAAAGACAATACCCTTTGAGAAAGGATGCAGAAATAGGAATTAAGCCTATAATAGCAGCATTACTCAAAGAAGGAGTACTGGTAGAATCTCCTGATTCACCATGTAATACACCCCTATTTCCTGTTAAAAAAGCAAATGGGGAATGGCGGATGGTACAAGATTTACAAGCTGCAAATAATGCAGTAATACCTAGAGCACCTACGGGGCCAGACCCACATACTTTGTTAAATGATTTAGAACCGCAACAGAAGTATTTCTCTGTGGTAGATATTAGCAATGCTTTCTTTTCAATACCTATAGATCCTGATAGTCAGTATTGGTTTGCATTTACATTTCAGGGTAAAAGGTATACATATACTCGACTACCACAGGGATATTGTGAGAGCCCAACAATTTTTGCACAAGAAATGGCTAGCAACCTGGCAGGATTTACCCCACTGGGAGGTAGTCAAATTCTACTTTATGTAGATGACATCTTGCCAGCAGCCCCCACCCAGCAACAGTGCAGGGAGGATACAGTAGCATTAACGAAATTTTTAGCAATACAAGGACACAAAGTAAACAAAAGTAAATTACAACTTTGGAGAAAACAAGTTAGATACTTGGGATATGTAATATCCAATGAAGGTAGAATACTAGATGAGGAAAGAAAAACAGCGATTTTGCAAGCACCCAAACCAACAACCAAGAAAGAAATGATGTCTTTCTTAGGTACAACTAATTTTTGTCGGAGCTGGATACCAAATTATGCTTTGGAATCTGCTCCACTGACTGATTTGATATATAAGACACCAATGGTAGCACAAGATATTTTACAATGGACAACTGAAGCAGAAACGGCTTTCTGCAGGTTGAAGCAGTTGATAGCTTCTTCATTAGTTTTAGGACTTCAAATTATCACAAACGGTTCTTTCAGACCGTAGATTGTAAGCAAGGATATATGACGTCAGTATTGATGCAACAACATGGGGACAAGCAACGCCCCATAGCCTACTATTCATCACAGTTAGACCCAGTGGCGCGATCTTTGCCTCACTGTGTACAAGCAGTAGTTGCAGCCACAATGGCAGTACAGGCTTCAGCCTCAGTGGTGTTATTCCACCCTCTCACATTGAGAGTGCCTCATGCAGTTGCAATAATTTTACTGCAAGAGAAAATGGCATACCTTTCTCCTGCTAGACATCTTTCATGTATGACTATACTGCTGAGCCAACCTCATATGACAATTGAACGATGTACGAAATTGAATCCATCAACATTACTTCCAACTCCTGCAGAGGGCACACCACACAGTTGCCTGCAGGAAATTGAACAGTTAGCTTTACCTAGACAAGATCTTACAGATATGCCCTTGGATAATGCCAAGGTGACATATTACGTGGACGGCTCATGCAGAAGGGGTCCTACAGGGAAGAATCTGGTGGGGTATGCAGTAGTTACAGACACTGAAATTTTAGAAGCTCAATCCTTACCACACAACTTATCTGCACAAGCAGCAGAATTGATAGCTTTGACAAGGGCATGTACTTTAGCAAAAAACAAGTGTGTGAACATATATACTGATAGTCAGTATGCTTTTTCTACAGTACATGTATTTGCACAACAATGGAAAAATAGAGGAATGATAACATCCAGTGGAAAACCTATTAATCATGCGCAATTTATTTTGGAGTTATTAGAATCTATTCAGTTACCTACCAAAGTAGCTATTTGTAAATGTGTAGCTCATACAAAACAACAAGATAAAATTTCAATAGGCAATGCACGAGCTGATGCAGCTGCAAAGCAAGCAGCCTCAGACTCAGAAACTTTACTTTTAAATGAGGAATTACAACCCTCTGAGATTTTAGATTTAGACATGTTAAAAACAATGCAGACGCTTACTACAAAAGCAGAAAAACAAAAATGGGTAAAACGAGGTGCAATTCTTGAGAATGGACTGTACATTTCCAAAGAAAGAAAACAGATATTGCCGTCTAATTTATTTAGATATGCAGCTTTGTTGAGCCATGGGCAGTGCCATGTCTCAACAGGGGGGATGGTACAGTTAGTAAATCGACTATTCCAAACATATGGATACATAAACTACACAAAAAAATTTTGTGCAGCTTGTCATACTTGTAACAAGCATCATGCACAAGGAGCATTTAAAACCAAGCAAGGAAGTTTTCCTATACCACCATACCCATTCCATACTATTTGTATGGATTTCATAGAATTGAATAAATGTGAAGGGAAAACGTTTTGTTTAATTATTGTAGACATGTTTTCTAAATGGGTAGAAGCTTTTCCAACCAACAACCCGGATGCAGCAACAGTGGCGAAAGCCCTGATAAAAGAAGTAATCCCTAGATTTGGCATTCCGGAGAGGATTTATAGTGACAATGGCACACATTTTGTGAATCAGATGATTCACCAGCTTGGGAGATTTTTTGGTATCTCCTTGAAGAACCATTGTGCTTACCACCCACAGTCAGCAGGACTGGTGGAAAGGTACAATGGTACCCTAAAGAACAAGTTAAGGAAGCTAGTAGAAGAGACCCAAAAGAATTGGATATACTGTCTGCCTTTAGCATTGCTGAGTATGAGAACGGTTCCAAATGCAAAGGATTTGACTCCCTTTGAAATGATTTTTGGGAGAGCATATTATGTGCCTCAGTGGAAAGCTCTCATGCCTGCAGAGCAGGAGGCTGACAGTTCGTTAGCAGAGTATATGAAGAAATTGTTAATGAATAAGTCTGTTTTGCAGTTTAACTCTCTTTCAGATAAGGAACAGTCCAGACCGGTGGAAGCAGTCATGGGCCCTGGAAGTTGGGTGTGGCTGAAAGTGACGAAAAGGAAAAACTGGGCGAGTCCAAAGTGGGAAGGTCCGTACCAGGTTTTGTTGGCAACGCCTACTGCAGTTAGAGTGGCCGAGAGGACGTCCTGGGTTCATTTAACGCATTGTAAACCGGTAAAGAACTTTCAACTTGATAAAAACTTTGTGACTGATACACAACCAGACCGAGATGGCCAAAAACAAAGCGAATAGAAGTTTAGATCAACCCCAGAGATGTTGCATAATCATTTTGTTGTGTGTACATTTATTAACTGTAATTGTGACAATTTTCCTCTTGCTGTGGTTTATCCTACACACAACCACACAAGTAAAAGTGGGAAGGCGTGATGAAACGTCTATGGACTGGCATCCAAATTTTAACACATACCTGGCCATGAAATGTGTGTTTGCAGAGACTATGAACATTTCAAATTGCTGGGTTTGTACAGCTATACCGACAGCATATGGAGGACTGGTAATGTCCACTGTCCCTTTGGGGATAAATGAGACTTGGGAGAATTTACTTTTCGACACAGGAACTGTGAGATCACAGGACAAAATAGCTTTATTTTTACCTGTCACACAAAAAGGAGTTGTATGTTTCTACGAAAATGACACTCTCCAGGTAGGCTGGAGCAATTGCAATATAACCATATCTTACCGATGTTATATTAAGAATAGTAATGGCAATACTTTTTGCAATACTAATTATGACTCGTATTTAAACTCATTGAAAACAACTATGAGTGGCATTCAAAAAAATCCAGTTTTGTTTAAACAATTGTCAGTTATAGATCAAAAAATGTTTCATGGAGGGCTGATGCGTATTAGTACTAAAGTAGAAAACTGTTATTTTATTTGTGGGAAAAAGGCATATAAATGGTTACCTGAGAATTGGTCCGGCAGTTGTTTTTTGGGTTACTTGGTTCCAACAATAAGACATACTGCAGAATTACCTTTGGGTAAGATACGAAACGTAAGGGAAACAGCTCGAAAATCTGAAGGTCCAGTTAAGAAACCTGTGAATCCAGTTGGGAAGATCGAAGCTGGTTGGAAAGACCATAATTCAGTAAAAGACAAAAGTGAATTGACTCATATGGACTTGAGTGACAGTGTTATATCCTGGGCAGGAATACTCCCAGCTTATGGAGCAGTCAAATCGATCTGGGAGCTGAGGAAGTTGTCGAAACTTCTCAAAGTAATGAGTAATGCAACTTTTTCCACCCTAGAATTGGTGACTGATGAAATGAAGGCAATGAGAACTGTTGTGCTACAAAATCGGATGGCTCTTGACTTCACCCTAGCGGCGAGAGGTGGTACGTGCGTGCTTATCAAAGAAGAATGCTGTGCTTTTATCCCTGACAATCGCCACGAGATAAATAACCACCTAGAGGTAATTCAGCAAGTATCAGCCATGACTGAACCAGGCCCAAACCCACTGATGGACTTTTTCCAGAATCTATATGGGGGGTGGGGTTCCATCCTAATGAATATTCTGATTGCCATTTGTGTGGGTATACTCCTAATAGGGGCATGTGTTTGCTGTGGAATTCCCTGCATGAAAAGATTAATCAAAGATTTTGTTGATGTATCTGTTACTGAAACTTTCTACCAAGATATTGAAATTGAAAGATTGATTTCAGATGACGCTTTCTCTGAAGTATAGATTAAATGACTCACCTAGCTGAAAATCCTGAGCGGAAAAGGCTAGGAGATGAAATGACACTATGCATACTTCAAAATAGAATAAAAAGTATTAATAGGGGGAAAATGTTAGAAAAAATGTGTATTTGATTATATGAGAAATGCTAGTTTAAAAGCAAAGTAGTATATAATGCATTTTATTCTATTAATCATATAGTAGTAAAATTAATTCATGTCTAAATGTGAAGTAGTTTTGAAACTGCAGTGTGGCTTGAAGCAAAAGCTGATCCCTGACCCTGACAGAATGCTAACTTAGCAAGTTTTAATGTTTATGCTTTTCACAAGTGATTATCTGCTGGGTCAGGAAATTAAATGTGTGAAATAATGAAATCTTCTGCTCTTCCTGTAAGAATGAGATGGCCTTGTATATGTGTTACTTAGATATCACGCAGCTGTGTGAGAAAGTGTAACAGAACAAAGACATGCATTAAAAGATTAAAGCTGCTATTGTATTCGAACTGATATGAAACCTTGAATAAATAACTTTACAGAAAGACATTATGACTGACCAGCTGGATAGCAAGGCCGTATTGTATCTAAAGGAAAAGTTTTTTTAAATGTACAGCATCAGCAAACTTAATGAATGTAGAATTGTAAGCTAAAGTGATGTAGATGCCCTGTGACATATCACGTCAGAAAGGTGGGCATAGCTAAATGTTAAACCTATATAAAATTGTGTGCTTCCTGTTTCATGTCAGACAAAATTCTGTACTTGTATGTTTTTTTTGCCTCCTGGTGTACACTAGTAAACCTTTGAATCTGAACCTCCTGTGTATTGAATTTTTTGATTTTATTTAACACTGTGCAAAACATGGTTTGATATATAGAGTGCGCCAGGCACTGTCAGGCAGTTGTGGGTTGAGCACTGACATGTGGTATTGAAAGTGTGTATCCCCTGACAGCCAATAGGTTGCTATATATGGCAGTTAATTGATATCTGTACATTAAAATGTTAAGTGTGCCACATGACCTGCTCACACATATTGTTTCATTGTCGTCCAGGGTCATGGCCCACCATTGTAACCCTGCATATAGCCCAGCAGAGGAAGAACAGATTTCAACCAGCTTGGTTCAGCACTATGCCCTGCTTTTCTCAAGAACCAGCCAGGACCAGCATGAGCGGATTGCACTGTGGCAAGATCTTGTCTGTAGGGTAAGTGACATAGGCATGCATAACTGGACATATGAGCAGGTACGCCATCACTGCAGTGATTTAATTAGACATGTCCGGCAGTGTGCGTCTGATATCTGTAGACAACAGCTTGCCACAGGTGGTGGGGTAGCCATCCATCCCCCCCCCTCACCAGAGTGGAGGAGCTGCTCCTGAGCCAGGTGACTCCTGGTCAACAACAACAACAACAACAACAACAACAACAACAACAACAAACATGTATCATCATGGAGGCCAGAGCCACCCAGCAAGTTGACACAGAGCATGCAGGTAACATGGCATATCTGTAGACTACTGTTAGCTATATTGGTAGATCATGCATATGTGGGATGTATACTGTGTTGTTAGAAGATGTGGTGCCTAGTGTTGTGCAATACTAATAATTAGGAATATAATCTGTAGGCCTGTGACTGTCAACCGTTGTACTACTGTAAGATTGCAAACACACAGTAGCAATGTCACAGTTGTTGCCACTGAGAAACTGTCTCATTTCCTTGTAGGTCCCTCTGGTGTGACAGCAAGGCAGCAGACCCATGCTGGTGAGTGTGTTCTACATTTAATATTGCTAATAAATGTGCATGTCATAGGTGAGGTGTAGGCCATGTACACGTAACACATCTACGCATAATGCATGCTGTGCATGTTTGCTGTGAGACTATGCACATCTCAGTAACGTGAGTAGCTGCCTCAAACACATGCAGTACATAGAGCATCCCACACAATTGTGGCAACACTGTAGTGGACATTGGATAGGCAGAGTCGATACACATGCACACAACATACATAACTTTGTCATATGCAGTACACATTAACATGCTACACATGGTGTATTCAGACACCCGCTGTAAAGTCACACTCCAGTATCCCAAATGTCATCTACACAGCACACATAATATACCTGAGGGGTAGAGGCCTCTCATGGGGCTGTGCAACACTCTTCAACACATAACACATTCATGTTAGGCAATGCCCCCTATTGGGCACCTTAAAAAAAACATGTAACAACTAGCTGTGAAATGGTGAATGTAGCCATGGTACTGTAGTTCAGGTACAGCATGCTATGTACCGGTCTGGCACACATTAGTAGCCTTGAGTGACCACATGATGCTGCATGATGATGGCTCATGGTACTACACCCCATCCAGTTACAGTGACCATTAATTGCTATGCACCTCAATGTTGTGTGTGTGCAAACATATGCACCTATACACAATATGCATAGCAATCACCATTTGTACAAAGTGACACATATATGTCTAGTAATGCTATTGAGTGTATAGGTCACATGATACACATTGGGTATGTGTGATGTTTAATGTTGCAATTGTGTTGTAGCATGCCATGTCATGGCTGGCACTGGCATGTCCACAATATGTTCTACACTCACCATAACCACTGTACAATGGCTATGTTGAGTAATGGTAGTCCATCAGGTATACATGCACCACTCATCCTGTGTGTATACATAGCATGCATGTGCTAAACCTGTGTCCCCAATTATCTGCTAAAGACACAGACACTCCAATCAGAAATGGATATCTATGTGACACGCAGATACACATCCAGCCATGGTATGTATACCTGTGAGTGATGGTGCACAGGACATTGCAGAGCTTTTAATACTTGCACAGCAGTGCTGTGTCCATGTACACATTGTGTTCCAGGCTGAGGCCAATCACTGAACAACAACACACATGCATCAAAGCCATGTATACTGTTATTAGCAAGGGCTGTCTACACTCGCACTGCATGCTGTTGAGCAACACACATCCTGCATGCTTTCACGTGTGATATAACTGTTTGGCTTGTGATACTGTACCTCACCATCACCCACTATTGAGCATGTTCTGGATTGCTGGTGGTGTGTGTGTGTGTGTGTGTGTGTGTCTGCTTTAGTGAGGAGTGTATTTGTGTGCATGTGTTCATGTGCTCATGTGTGCTTGTGTTCATGTGTTCATGTGTGCATGTGTGCATATGTTCATGTGTTCATGTGTGCATGTGTGCATTCATGTGTGCATGTGTTCATGTGTGCATGTATTCATGTGTGCATGTGTGCATGTGTGTTCATGTGTGCATATTTGCATGTGTTCCGACATCATGTACAGGTCGTAAAGTGTGTTTCCTGTCTTCCTCTCACAGGTGCTGAGTTTAGGCTGGTTCACTACAGCAGGGAAACTGATGTCACTGAGCAAAATAGTGATAATGATGATAGGTGTTATTGAAGCACAGGCATGTTTGCCAGGGTCTGTCGTTGGGCCACCAATCGACAATACACAAGTGTCCAACCCATCCATGCACACAGTCATACTGCCAATACATCCATCACCAATGCCCTTAGCTGAGGGACAGCATACAATTGGCATTGGCCAGGACAATGTGGTATCTATGGCACATGCATCCTGACACAGCAGCCATACCCAGATGTCTGGAAGGGTACCACATAGGCAGATGTCCAGGGTTTCTCGTCGGAGCACTGCTCCTCATCATGCCCCTGGCAGATGTGCCATATGTCTTACAACCTCATGCATGTTTCAGGCTGTCATGGAGGCACAGGCACATATGGAACGGTACACCAGACAGGGACTAAGGGCACAGAGGGCACATAACACCGCTGTAATTGACAGTATCCGTGACCTAGCAAGTGCCATCTGTAATTACACTGAGGTCACTGATAGATGTTGTGGTGAGACATTAGATGTCCTCCGCAATGTCATGTCCATGTGTCAAAACAGTGCAGGATAGTTGAGTCATCGACGTGGACGTATGCCAGCAACATCAGCAGCTGGCAGTCACCGCGGACATCCCTCAAGTCACAGCCACTCCCGTAGTGCCAATACCAGCCCCAGCAATGTTGGTGGTGGGCTGTCCATAGAACAACCTTGAAGACCATGTGCACGTGGCTCTGGACAGTTCCAGCAGGGACCTGGGTCCAGTGTACATCCATCTACCTCTGGGGATAGTACCCAGTCTGGCTTAGAACCTGATAGTGTCAATAGCACCCCTGCCATGCACAGGTACTGTATCCATGGCCAGAGACAGTGATCTGTAAAGCCTGGCAGGTACAGTCCGTGGCTGTCCCACAAATACCCATATATGGCAGCCACATGGTGGAACTGTGTGCATGCAGACACACACACACATAAACCAGACACCTAGGGCTAACACATACCAGCACACATTACATCAACATTGGCCCATAGCAGTACTCTTGGCCCACACACACACACACACACACACACACACACACACACACACACACACACACACACACACACACACACACACACACACACACACACACACACACACACACACACACACACATGTTGATTTTATGGCTCACTGTAGGCCTCTGGCAAACCAACAACACACCCTGTGCATATGATGAAACCTGTGCCACCTCCTGTCATCTGTAACATTGATGCAGGAACAGGCTATCATGGTGCTGATGCACAGTGTGACTTTATAGCAGTATAGCAATGTTAGCATGTTGTCAGCAGTAGAGTGTAATGATATGCTTGAAGGTGTAGCTGAGCAGGCATGATACATTAAAGCTATGATTGTCAATGTAGTATTGTTTACACCAGGATTAGTTCCAATAGTGTATTGTTTGCCCACGTGCCACTTGGCTGATGTGTGCAGTATTGGCAGCATGTGTTAGAGAGTGGACAGTATGTGTGGGATGTGTGTAGCACAGATTTGCAGGTGTACATTTCTGAACATGGTGGAGGTGCACTGTCTGCATGTACGTGCATAGTGGACACATGGGCAGGTTGACATGCCCTGTATTACACAGTAACACTCCATAGTTTCTATTGGTGGCCAGTATGCATGGTACTATGCACATTTTGGAACTTGACTACACATGTGTGTATGACATGGTTTGACACTGTGCTGTGGGTGATACTGTTACTATCTGTCATTGTTTTGCATTCTGGTAGTATACATAACTTCAACGGCCTGACCATAACCAATCATTAGATGATGTCTTGACAACTGACACACAGATGTAGAACACACAGTAACATTTGGATCCTTCAGATACTATACTATGCCAGTAACCAGTGGTATTCACCTGCACCCATTACTGAGACCACTCCTGTTTGGCATATAGCTCTCTTAGGTACAAACAATCACAGTAGGGATATGTCCGTCCATGTCTGGTAATGCATACTGTGGCCTATAATGCATTCTCCAGATGACACATGCATCCTCCACAAGGGTATCATACAGACAGATACCTGTTGTCAAACCCATACTGTAAAGCTATAAGCCAACCAAAGCATAGTCATCCACCTTTATGGAACATAGTATCCCCACAGTACCACATAGGTAGTATTCACCAACATGATGAACAGGTACCAATGTGTACATGCAAACAAGTGTTACGTCATCTCTCCTTTGATAATCACATTTCCAAAGGTATTTTGAAATCACTCGGTGGATCACATAAGCAATAAGGGGTCTGCATGCATATCCACAAAGGTTGTTGTACACCTATAATGAATAGCCATCATTGACAGACTTTGCTGCGTTTGAACAGGTCTGACATATACCTCGGCCATAAACCCTCACTCACACAATTCAATAGAAACCGGAATGAGTGTGTGTGACACAGATGACCTAGGCCAGGGATCACTGCAATGGCTGGCCTTGTCACAAGCATACAGATGTGACCTAAGGTCTGGAAAGCAGCAGCACACTCTGGCAGAGATGACAGATGTGTTCTTGGAGAAAGCAGGGTTCCCACACATGTAATAATTGAGGTCACATGTACGTATATGTATTTGCCACACAGCTACCTCACATGTGCAATGCATATACTGTTGTCATACAGTAGTAAAAGCAAAACCCACCACACATTGACCAACAGTGTCACACATATGCACACTCACCAAGTGCAAGATTCAAACCCCTACCTAACTACTTTATGACAATAGGGCAATACACATTAACATGACATGCTATACACATTACTGGATGATTTCATTTCCACAGGTATATTTGTAGGATGGTGACATCTTCAGACTTGACAAAGAAAAGTATACTGATTTTAAGGTGTTTTAGTAGTCACCAAAATTGTTACTCTTCTCCAGGGAAATCACACACAAACACAGTTGTTAAGTGCAGGATCCAAACCCCTACCTAATTATGTCATGATACAAGAAGAGTATGCATTAACATGACACACTATACACATTATTGGCAGTTCTCTTTTCCACTGGTATATTTGTAGGATGGTGACATCACCAGACTTGACAAAGATTAGTATACCACTTTTAAGGTGTTTTACTACTCTCCAAAAGGGGTGCTCTTCTCCAAGGAGATCACACACAAGCAGACGCACAGGCACTTGTCAAGTGCAGGACTCAAACCACTACCTAACTACTGCATGACACTAGAAGGGCATGCATTAACATGATGCACTATATACATTACTGCAAGTTTTTTTTTCCACAGGTATACTTGTAGGATGGTGACATCATCAGACTTGGCAAAGATTAGTATACCACTTTTAAGGTGTTTTACTACTCTCCAAAGGGTTGCTCCTCTCCAAGGAGATCACACACAAACAAGCACAAACACACACTTGTCAAGTGCAGGATTCAAACCCCTACCTAAGTGGTTTATGATACTAGAGGAGTACGCATTTACACGACATGCAATGCACATTACTATGAGTTCTCCTTTCCACAGGTATATTTGTAAGCTGGTGACATCATCAGACTTGACAAAGATTAGTATACCACTTTTAAGGTGTTTCACCACTCTCCAAAATGCTTGCTCCTCTCCAAGGAGATCACACACAAACAGACACACACTTGTCAAGTGCAGGATTCAAGCTCCTAACTAACTGGTTTATGATACTACAGGTGTACGCATTTACACGACATGCTATACACATTATTGTGAGTTCTATTTTCCACAGGTATATTTGTAGGATGGCGACATCATCAGACTAGACAAAGTGGGTTACATTAGGTGACATTAGGTGGGCTACATAGAAGGACTGTCTAAACGCTTTGGCCATGTAATTATAAATGAAGAGTTTACTATTGACCTGTGTCCCCAGGACCATAATGACTTTCTCCGTACATACTGGATTACCACCTATGGGGTAAATTGTTTGCACTTTGTTTTAGCCAAATGGGATGACTATGCATTCTTTGGCATTCTGCTTGAGGGCATTGTTTTGACACCAGGTATCTGTCTCTGTAAGACCCTTCTGGAGGATGTCTGTGTCAGCCATAGAGTCGATTATGGACCACAGTTAGCAGTCATCTGCAAACCTGTTCAGCCATACTCCTCCCATGCTTGCCTGTACCTCTGAGCAGTATCTAATGAACAGGTGGGGGTCCCAGGACCAAGACCTCTGGGATGCCATTTGTGACTGGCTTAGAGTTGGACATGGCACCCGCAACTCTGAACATGTGTGTTTGATCTGTGAGCCACTTGGCCACCCATCCTGTGACATAGCTGTTAATGTTCAAGCTGGTAAGCTTGACCATGATGACAGAGTGGGGAATGGTGTAGAAAGTCCTTAGTGAGGTCCAGGTGGGCTGTGTGGACTACTTTCACCTCCATCTATGTCCTTGGTAACTGAAATAAGTCAACTAGGTTTAGGAGGCAGGATCTGCCTTTAACAAGGGGAAGTTGTGTAGAGTCCAGTGTTTGGAGGTCCCCAATGTCTCTGTTTATGAGTTCCATGACAATTTGCTCCATAGCTTTGTAGATCAGGCTGAGTAGACATATAGGGCAATGGTTTCCAGGTTCTGTTGTGGCACCCCCTTTGTGGAGCTGGATAACTGTTAGTGTATGCCATTCTTTGGGTGCATAGCCTGTGGTACGATTGAGTCTGGACAGTGAATGTAGGTGAGGGTGTAGTTCCTTTTGGGCCTAGTGTAAGACGCAGCCTGGGACACCATCCAGTCCCATTGATGCTGTGTTCTTAGCTTTGGAGAGGGCTGTCTTTACCTGCATGTCCATGACATCTGGAGCTCTGCATCCTTCTGTGATGGACACAGGCCGTTTTGGGGGTGATGGGGGGAGTTTACACTGAACTTGTCCTCCAGGATGTGGGCAATGAAAGTTGGTTCAGTGTATTGCTTGCCATTTTTCAGTAGCTGACAGCATATTTGGAAGATGACACCTACATGTCTGGTATAGCTACTGAAGGCTTTGTGGTTGTTATTCTTACATTCCTTGGCAATTTGTCTTTAGAAACTGTCCTTGGATTATTTTATGAGCGATCATTGTTTCTTCCTGATAATGATCAGTGATGCCTTTCCTTTAGTGAAGTTGGCTCTATCATGTGTTCGTTTCCTCCTTCTCTTGTCTAGCTTATTTATGGGCAACGACCACCAGATTGTTTTCTTATTTTTGGAGGAGTGCAACTTGGTTTTATTTGTGATGTCTCGAGCCATGCATCCCTGTAGATGCTCATAGGATGCACTTGTAAATGATTCGGCAGATTATATACCATTATCCTATAGCAAGAAGGCTTTGGAACTTTCTACTTTGGTCTTGGGAAGTGTGCAGTTTGCTTTTGAAAATGTCTTCCCAGTGGTTTCATTGACTGGGTGGGGGGGGGCGGGATGTGGATGTCCAGTGTGATTACTTTATGATCTGATATTACCAGCAAAGGGTTTATCTCTGTTGCGGAACACTGGTACCCCATGTTGGTGATGATCATGTCCAGTATGTTGTCACCTCTAGTGGGCATGGTGACCAGCTGTTCCAGGATGTTTGAGTTTTTAAACTCTAGGAAACATTGGGCAAAGGACGTTGTACACGAGTAATTCTCCCACTCAGTGTTTGGGTAATTGTAATCTCCTCATGTAATGATGTTTGTTAGGACCTTTACATTTTCCACTGTTCTCAGGAATACTGAGTGAGGTTCCTGAGACAAGGTAGATGATCTGTAGCAGGCTACAATCTGATGAGCAGCTTTGCCCAATGTTAGTTGCACTTGCATGGTCTCCAAGGCCTCATGCTGTGCCACTAACCTGAAGGTGTGGGTATCCATAAGGTAAATGGGTACACCCCTTCCTTTTGTATTTCACTTGTGGTTTTGGGTCCGAAGGTCAGAGGGATTGTGAGTGTTTTACATGGAGCATGTCCAACAGCTCTGTGTTTGACATAGCTTTGTATGTTAGACAGTGAACACCTCTGAGTAGGCGATATGCAAGGGAGTACGGATGGAGCATTTTGAGATGGTCTGTGTATGGCATGTATTTCAGGCTGCTAATGCTCTTTGTGAGGTATTGCTGCAGGCTTTCCAGTTGTTGTAGTTGTCTTGTGAGGTACATAGCAAAAGTGGCATTGTGAGTGATGAGTAGAGGGGAACAATGTCCTCTTCTATTCTGCATGAGACACATTTTGTGATGAGGTGTGCCACATAGGAGGGTTTTCTGACTACTGTGGGGATGTGATTATCACAGTTGTGTCCACTGTCCACCTGTGACCCAAGGTCTCTTGTCACACTTTCAGTGTTAAGTATACTACCGCCTATGTTGTAGTTCTTGGCTACAGAGGTTTTAACAAAGGGGATGACAATGCACCTTTTGGCATTGAGCTAGAGCCCATGGCTTTGACAACAGCCATCTGTCTCAGTGATGCCCTTTTGTAGCATGTCCACATGTTTAGTGTTTACAATTATGGCTCCTAGTTTGCAGTCCTCTGAAAACTTCATTAGCCACAGACCTTCCATGTTAAAGTTTATTCAGGGAAGTAGATACTAAACAGGACAAGACACAGGACTGGACCCTGTGGTATTGCACTCATCACTGGTCCAAAGTCATACTTGGAGTCTGCTACTTTCACAGTGTGTGTTCTGTCAGTAAGCCTGTTGGCAACCCATCTTGCGACATAGCAATTTATACCTACTTTAGTGGGTTTATCTATATTTCCAGAGTGTGGGGTGGTGTTGTAAGCCATGGCAGGATCTACATAGGCTGTGCGAACCACCTTACCCTTGTCTACGGTTCTGGTGACTGTTTCAATGTCATCTATAAGGTTTAGGAGACATGATCTGCATTTTACAAACCCAACATGGTTGTGGTCCAGGGTTTGGGGATTACCAATGTAATTTTTTATAAGTTGTATGATGATACATTCCATGGCCTTGAAGAGCGGGCTCATCAGGCTAATGGGGTACTAGTTCCTGGGGTCCGTGGTGTCTCCACCCTTGTGTAGTGGGATAACCATCACTGTGCACCATTCAGCAGGCACAAAGCATGAGGTGAGGCTATGACTGCACATGGTACGTCAATGTGGTGCCTGTTCGTTCTGTGGTTTGTGTAGAACACAGCCTGGGAAGTTATCTGGTCCCATGGCTGCTGTGATACTGGCTTTGGAGAGTTTTGTTTACCTGTGCAGCCGTGATGACAGCAACTTTCCACTCTTCCATTATAGAGATGTGCTCTTTCATGGGTGAGAGGGGGGTAAAGTTAACATTAATCCTATCTGCCAGGATGTTGGCAATATCAGTTGCATCTGTATATTTAGTGCCATTGAGCTCTAACTCAGAACAGATCTGAGTGTAGCCATGACATGGACCTGTCTGTTGGGCAGAGATCTCCTGAGTAGACAGTATGCAACAGAGTACAGATTGGGTTACATTTAGTCTTGTTGCATGGGGCACCTGTTTGAGGCCAGTAATCCTCTTGTTAAGGTACTTCAGTGATCTTTCTGGCTGCTGAAGGTGCCTAGTCAGATTCATCGTAAGTGTGTTGTGGTACTCTCTGACGGGTCTGATGACTGATGAGTAGTGGGAACCTCCTTTGACCTACATGCACAGACCTTGGCAGTTTGTGTGAACACATAGCATGATTTTCTGACCACTTTGTGAATGTGTTTCTGGAAGTAGAGATGACTATCCACATTTGTCCATAGATCCCTTATTATCACCTCCGTATTTAGCCTGTGTGAGCATGCCCAGTATGACCTTTCAGTATGTTGTTGCCTGACATTTGCTTCGTTTATTTAAGTATGTGAGCATGCCCAGTATGACCTTTCAGTGTGATGCTGAATGAAATCCACTACATTTGTTGGAGTGTGTGAGCATGCCCGGTATAGACATTTATACTATATGTGTATGGAAAATCAAGTTGTATTTTTACAGCAGGGCTCACCTTTGTGTCATAGATCAACAGGGATCATGCTGTGCCTGCAGGGCTTCCATGAGACACTTTGCATAGACTTATCAACATTTCCACATAGAGGGGGGGCAGCTATTCTTTTTACATTTCTACCTGGAGGCACACCTGATTGTTACTGTGGGTGTACATAGGATGAGGTTTTCACCTGACACTTATACACATTTGCTATGCCTGCACTGCTATGTATGGTACACCATTTCAGTTTGTACTGTTGCCTATCATACTGGCTTGAGGCATACTACTGTACTACAGATCTTAGCATCCAATGTCATGTATATTATATTGCGACTTCATAGCCTACACAGCCCACATCACACCGCCTGGCCTGATGTTCTCTGTCTGCATAGGCCTGTGGGGGAGGTTACCCATATGCCTCTTTAGCGGCATGATACAGCATTTCTTTGTGTTTGCATTAGTGTACAATTGTCCTGCTGTGTCTGTGCCACTGAAATGCTATCATGGCTTAGAGGTTCAGTACTATGACTATAGTGCACAGTATCCTGGGTTCGAGCCCTGTCACTGCTTTTTTATTATTAATGCTGGGCAGACCAGACTGCTTAAGGAAAAGTAAAGCAAATATCAGCATGTTTACCTGACTTTGCTCAACTTTGCCCGACCTTGTCCAACATTGCTCAATGTTGCCCGACGTTGCGCTAGTTAGCATGGGCAATTTTGTTTACATATACTAAATATTGGTAAAAGCTGCTTAGCACTGCTTTATATTGCTTAAAACATGGCAATCATGCCTCAGGTGGTGCTGCAGGGCTGCCTATGTCGGATGCACATAGTACACTCCCTATACATGTGTGGAAACAGGTAGTGTTAAGTTAGGCATCCCTTTAATTTTATGTGCGAGTCAGAGAGAGGTATCATTTCCAGGGTTCCTACTGAGCCAGTGTATGTGCTATGCGTTGCCTCTTTGCCAAGGCCAAGGCATACTGGGCACGCCTCCTTCTGCCTACTGGGGCAGGCTCAGGTTGTTCCTCCTCCGAGTCACGCTGTGCCTGTGCAGGCCTTGGCAATGGTGGGGGGCTGTCTGGCCCTGTCCCATGCTTTTCCTGCTGCAGCTGTTTTCGCAGGATCATATTGTATAGCATGGCATATACCATGACAATTTAGGTACATGTAGTTGGTGAGTACTGCAGGGCTCCACCAGATGTGTCCAGGCACCGGAACAGTGACTTGAGCATCCCAAACACACACTCGATTACATTTCGTGTTTCTGCGTGTGCCTCATTATGGAGTTCTTGTTCAGGTGTGTGTGAATTTCTGACGGTGTCATCAGCCACGGCTCTAGTGCATATCCAGCACCCCCCACTAGGTGACCGTCAGGGATGTCCCCATTGGAAAATGTCTGGTACAGCTGCGTCAGATGCCAGATATGGGAATCATGGTAGCTTCAAGGGCAGCCAGCACACACATTCAGTATTATGCCCTGGGCATTGCACATGACCTGGCAGTTGATGGAGTGGAAGCCCTTGCGGTTGATGTAGGCCCTACCCTGCTCACTGGCTGGTGCTTTGATGTGTATGTGCTTGCAGTAAATTGCACCCACTACCACAGGGTATTCCGCTATTTGCTGGAAGAGACGCATATTGCTGGCCAATACCTCATGGGAATTGGGGAAATATACATGATCACCGACATGTGCTGACATGGCATTCAGGAACTGGTGCAGTACCCTGGATGCTGATGCCTGTGAAATCCCCATCATATCACCAGTTGGTCTCTGGAAGGTACCTGTTGCTAGTATTCTTAGGCCAACACATACCTTGGTTTCCATTGAGATGGGTTCGCCTCTGTTGGTTCTGTGTGTGAGGCGTGGCCTGCACAACTCAACAATTTGCTGCAGGAGGTCTCTGTCCAATCTATAGCACTCCACTATCTCCAGCTCATGTAGCCCCTGGTAGGTTACCCTGGGTCTGTACACTCTTCTCCGTCTCCTCACTGTGGGTTGCTCAGCAGCATTCACAATGGCACCACCCTCAGCATCTTGCACATGTTGCCTTATAATAGCAATGGCAGCCCCTAACATTTTTTCATCTTAGTTAAGCTTTTTAAGTTTTCACTTCTCTTTGTATACTGCAGTGTTTCTGAGAAAAACATGGGGGATTGTTGTTTGCAGAGTTTTAAGTGCTCGGCTGGGCTGGGCTAGTGTACTGCCTGTGTAATTGGCTGATTCTGATTGATTTCACCTGGCAGTCCTGCTAGTTCTCCTTGGTTAACTTCCTACTACTTCTTTCCCTTCCTTTTCCCTTTCTGTTTCCTTAGGGGGCAGCACCACGCAAACAAGCGCAAACACGCGCACACGAGCGGACATGTGCACACACAGGCTTACACAGGCTTACACAGGCTTAGGAGGGTGCACATCCATGCACACAGGCTTAGACAGCCTTACACAGGCTTACACAGATGCACATACGCACACACAGGCTTAGACGGGTTTACAGGCACGCACACACGTGCATACAGTGTAAGCATCTTTGCAAGAAACTTTAGTGATATCCATGGCGTACACCTTCGGTTTTTGGGTTTCAGTTCAGACAACTGTAGACATGCCTCTTCCAGTCCTGAGTAACTCACAGCAAATACATGCCACTCTGCTCCAATACGCTTACAGTCTTTGATACATACCCGCTCATGATGTCACCTATTTTCTACTCTATTACTCCCCTAATCCTACACTTACACTCTAGGGACATGGTTCACATGGCAGGGAAAATTGGGATTCACCATCCTTATCCTCATTTGCATAGGATTGCCTACTAATGCTTGGTTACATATCTCAGACTGAGCTTCCCCCTTAGCAACCACTTCTCAGTAGCCATTTTGTCTTCAGCCTGCCATTCATCTGCATGGAAGAAGAATATTTTTAATAAAATGCCTATTTATGCCTTTTTTTATATTTTCTGGTTTTTAGAGCGCCGCACGTTTGCGTGGCGCTGCGCTACACTTAAACATCGGAGATCGGGGAAAAAAATTGTTTTTATTATTTTGCAACAGATAAAAATGCCAATGGCCTTATATTTGGCCATTGGCATGCTTCCTCAACTGGATGCATCCTTTATTTGGAGCTGTCATAGCTTCGTTTTGCTATTTGCAGAATGGTACTCAGTTACCAAAGGAGTACATTTCTGCAAGTAACTCTACTCTTACTCGGACAGGTTAGTGTTTCCTGGATCACAAATTTATCTCATTTGCATAGCTTTCAGCAGCAAATGAGGTAATTTGCATAACATAACACTGTCCATGCAAGAGTAGTTTTAGGAGCTCTCATGCACGCCCCTGCCGGCTGTTCCTGGATCACTCGGCAGACATATTGGCTGTCTGGAGTCTTACTCTACTCTTAGACTCTGTGCAAGCCTTCGTGAATCCGGTCCATCGCCTCTGGACAAATTACACTAGCTCTACTTTAAGCATGAAATATATGTTTGTGTCTTTGCTTCCATATTTTACTGACAACATTTTTATGACAGAAATTTTAAAATACTTAGAAAATGTTCTTTACTGTGGAATATCATATCTGTAACTAGTGTTTATGCTAATAACAGTTTGGTTTTGATTCATTTTTTGCTATGCCAGAGTCAACATTTTTAAGAGTCTCAGTCTTTAACAATTTTTCCCTCTTATCTTTTCAAATTTCCCATTTTCATTTCTCACATATTCTGTATCAGCAAGCTTATCAAGAAATGTATTCTTCATACCAAATTTGAGGAGACACTTAAGCTCCTTAGAGCCAGCTACTGCTCTGGTTCATAGTTTCTTTGTCTTACATAGTGTAATAGCCATGTTATTGGGCATCAGTCCCACAATCGTCATTTACAGATTCTGAAACTGTAAACTACCTGTTCTCGAATTAATTTGTGTTTCCACGCACTGGAACTAACTACATATATTCAAACATATTATTTGTCTGATCTCCAGTTTTACAATGCTTCTTCTTCACATGTTTAGACAAACTGTTACAAATTTATAAAAGGCTGTTTCAAACATATTAGAGACTTGTATTAAGTTGCGGTCTATAGCCACATCAGTCTTCTGTTATTAATTTAACTTTCTGTTACATACAGTTCTGGCTGAAGGTAAAATATTCCTCATTATTTTCACAGTCATGTAGTTCACTTTCGGGACTAGAATTTTGTTTCAGAACCAGCTAAGACAGTTCTTGATCAGAAGTAAACATTTTCTGCTGGCTCTAATTAAGCTTTCTGTGCAGTGCCACCATCTCTTCCTACTAGTATTACATTTTAAAGCATGGCTAGTGTATTCTTTTCCAGCTGTCTCCACCAGTGTAATGATGCTGTGCTATGGACACTCAGCCTTTGACATCTATGTCTAGGGTAGGAAAATGATGCACAGGCTCCAGTTTTCAAACCAAGTTCTTTTATTTTACAAACATTCAGACAAAATACTGGCATTTATTGTTGGCTTACACAGCTTATGGATATATAAACATACCATAAAGGTTTACTTACATGTTTTAACATCAGACTACTTTACAGATTTCATCATATTTGCATTACGTTTATGGAGTAACATTTCTGTAAAATATAATCCAAATAAGCATGATCCATGCATTCAGATACTTCCCTGTCTTCAGACTGTTCCAGGCTTTATATGGAGTTACAGCCTGTTCAAAATGTAGCATTCTGCAGACAACTTTTTACAGGTTATGGTGACTTTAGGCTTTGACTGTTTGTGTCATTAGTTTGTCTCATTCAGAGATCACCTGTTCTGTCACTAAATCAACCATCATCTGATCATTCCTGAGTGTTTTTGTGCACTTTCATTCTGTCTTCAGACTTGATGTTATTTGACACTTTCATTCTGTCTTCAGACTTGATGTCTGTCTGTTTTATTTGACACTTTCATTCTGTCTTCAGACTTGATGTATGTCTGTTTTATTTGGCTGCCATTCCAGGCACTATTCTGTGGATAGGGAAGTCAAGTCTACTCTGTTCAGCTTGCAACATCAAGATTCTCATTTAGAGTAGTGGTCTAGAAAAGGGATTCTCGGATATACTTGAATGAATGAATGCATTTCAGGATTTCCTAAACTTCATATTTTGCTGTTAATGTAGCAACTACTTTGAATTCCTCCTCTCTCAGTATTCTAGCCTCTGCTGTACTCATGGATCACACCATTCTGGTATACCTACTGTTTCACCAGTGTCATTTACCTTCTGTATTTGACCCTTTGCCTGGGCCACGGACAATCAATAGCACTGTTATGCTGCAGAGATTCAGTCCACATCTGGTCACCTACCACATACTATATACCACCTGAGCAGTTATGAAATCCAGAAGGACAAACAACTCATTGTGGGATTTCCTCTCCTTAACATAGAACTCATTACTCGAATTTCAGAATAAGAAGCATTTTTGCTGGCATTCTTTAGTTATTAGCTTCCTAGAAATTAACTTTTTCTCAGCACCAAAGTCATACCATAAAGTTTCCTTACAGTCTTATGCACACTTTCATAGAGCTTTAACTCTGGAAATCCTTTCAAGAAAGGTCATGTTCTGATAATCCTCTTTGCATCTTAACTTCTCTTTCTTGGTACATTAATACAGTTTTCAGTTCTCTAATTAAGAAATAGTGCCATGATTTTGCACCCCGATGGATGACTGTTTTCCATTTTTCTGAATGTCTACGTGTTTTCATTTCTCTTATAAGTTACCTCAAAGCTGTGCATCTGCTGACTTAGTGCATTCATCTCAATTTCCTTACTGTTACTTAAATCATTACACCAAAAAAGATCAGACACTTTTCATAAGTTCATTTTTTTCTCTTTCTGAGGAAATGCCCTAGGATTCAGAAAGGCTTGTCACAAATGAGAAGCCTTAATACAACCATTTCCCCACTTCAAGTAAGCCTTTTGAATTCTTAGTCTGCCCTGTTGGTGAGGTTTCCTGCTAGTGGAAGCCTCAGCATGAAAGGAGATCTTGCTGGTAAAGCTTCATGCTAATGCAGCAGTCTGGAGAGGCAGCTAATCCTTATTAGCCACATGCTCAGTGCTGGATAAACATTCAGCTCCTGATTTACACTGTTAAAAATAATTAGCTCTGTAAACTTTCACTACTGGAAGTAAACATTAATACCATCAAAAATATGGTAGTCAGTCACTCTCATGGAAGCAGTCATAGTGCAGGTACCTTCAACAAAATGTGTTTTGTGTGTGTGTGTGTGTGTGTGTGTGTGTGTGTGTGTGTGTGTGTGTGTGTGTGTGTGTGTGTGTGTTTGTGTGTGTGTGTGTATGTCCACAGACCCTGCTAACTGCTGACCCATTGGCATTCTTTCCCCCCTCTCTAAAATCCTAGAAAAATCCATTCATACACAGCTTCTCAATCACCTCCTATTTCACAACCTACTCACTACCACACAACACGGTTTTAGCCCCAACCACAGCACAATGACTGCCCTCCTGTCTTTCACCCACACTATCACTGAGGCTTTCAACAACAATAAACTCATATCTTGCCTCTTCCTTGACCTTTCCAAAACTTTCAAAACTGTCTCACATCCTTTACTGCTATCTAAACTTGCCAATCTCAACCTATCCCCCTCCTCCCTAGCTTGGCTCTCTAGCTACCTATCTGGTAGGCAGCAATCCATTAAATGGCTGTCTTCCTCCTCACCATTCCTCCATGTCACAACCGGAGTACCTCAAGGCTCCATCTTGGGCCCCCTTCTGTCTAATGTTTTCACCAAAGATCTTTTTACATCCTGCAAAGAATCTTCCCTGATTCAATATGCAGACGACTCTACACTCATCTCTATCTCAAACAATATCTCTAAGCTCCATAATCTAACCCAACAGGCCTTTCTATCCACTGAGAAATGGCTATCTGACAACCTACTTATTTTTAACCCAAAAAAGACCAAACTCCTACTCTTCCTCCCCCGTTCTCTTTCTCAGCACAAAACCTCCTTTACTACTATATCTTCCAACAACACAATTATCCAACCTGATATCCACACTAAACTCCTTGGGGTCATCATTGATGATGAACTAAAATTTAACCTGCACATACTCCAATGTATAAAAAAAACACATCAGAAACTAGGGCTACTATATCGGAACAAAAAATTTCTAACCCCCAACTCTAGATTCATCCTAGGATAGGCACTTCTCCTCCCCTCTCTCCTACATATGCCACCCCAGTTCTCTCCAACATTCAGACCACAACCCTGAACAAACTCCAACAAACTCTCCACAAAACAGCTAAATTCATAACTAACTCTCCATGCAAGGCACATCACTGTATTTCACTGAATTCTCTCCAATGGCTAGAACTCCCTCAACAACTGCAGCTATCCCAATTTCAAATGTTACACTCAGTTCTCTATAAACCATCACTCTTCCCATCTCTTTCATCCTTGATCTCTAACTGTGCTCCAACTCAGACACTCCGTACCTCTAACCAGCAGCTACTGGACATATACCAAGCTAAAAAAAACTGTAGGCAAATTACTATACATACACACTCTCCCATGCTTGGAACAAGCCTCCCTTAATCACCCACTCCTCACACTTCAAAAATGAACTAAAATATCACCTTCTCAACTCCAAGACCTGCCCCTGCCATGACCCAACCTAACCTCCTTACACCCATTCACTTATCTACCTCTCTCACCTACCTTGCACCACACCTTGCAGGGTGCCATATATTGATCTCTCTCAAATGTTGATGATGCACAAAAATCTATTTGTATATATTTTCTGTCTCTGTAGATATATTACTGTGTTCTTTTTTGACTTATGCCTGCTGTCCATTATGTCTTTTACATTCATAAAGTGTACTTAGTCTTTTGCTTTCGCTGTATAATCAAGTTAAATAATTTTGTTGTTCTCCATTACAGCCATATAATATTAATATTTGTATTTTTTTCTAATATACTGTTATTGTCTATTAATGGAGCTTTTCTCCTTGGGTCTCCTCTGAAAATGGGCCACAAGCCCAGTAGGACCAACCCAGTTAACAAATGTCAATAAATAAATACATAAATAAATAAATAAATAAATAAATAAATAAATAAATAAATAAAAATAAATGTTAGTGCGTGTATGCTTGTAAATGTTTGTTAGCATGTCTACAGGGGTCCACTTCTAAATCTTGAAAGCTCATGATCTTGAAATTCAAAATACTGAGTCCAAAATCTTGAAAGTTCAAAATACTGAAAACTCAAAATACTGAATTTCATAATATCGAAAAAACAGAGTACACCAACACTTGCAATATTCCAGTACAATTACATAACAAAACATATTACTCTTCTTCAACTATAAGCAGGGGAGCAAGCCCCCCTGTAACTGTCATGTGGGGGTTGCACCCCCACACCCCCTGCGACTTAAGTATATCAACTCTGATATTGCACTCCAAAGAAGAAAATGGCAAACATACCATTGCGTGCTTCATGACTGCCTGTTGTAACCTTAGTCATGTTCCCTTTTAATTTGCTATACAACAACATAACTCATCTTAGTGTATTAAAGTGCGAGCTCAAAGTTGATATATTTAAGTAGCAGAGGGTGTGGGTGGTGTAGGGGGGTTAGCCCCCCTGCTTATAGTTGGACTAAACTAATATGCTTTGTCTTTTATTTGTTTCTCTACATACTTCTGGTGTACTATAGTAAGTGTTAGTATCCTGTAGTTTTTTTTCGATATTATGAAATTCAGTATTTTGAGTTTTCAGTATTTTGAACTTTCAAGAGTTTAGACTCAGTATTTTGAATTTTGAGATTATGAGCTTTCAAGATTTAGAAGTGGACCCATCTATAGGGGAATGAATGAAGCTGGATGAATGTGTGTGTGTGTAAGTGTTTGTGTATTGGCATGTGTATGTGGGTAAATGTGTGTCAGTGAATGTGAGCAACAGTGGGAGGGCTTGTTTTTTAACAGATATACTGTATATGAGTGTGTATGTTTGTGTGTGTATGTGTATGTACATGGGTATCTGAATGTGAGTGTATATATGTGTGCATGTGTGTGTGTGTATGTACATGTATGTGTGCATATGCGTGTATGTGCACGCATGTTTGTGTGTGTCTGTGTGTGTGTATGTGCACGTGTGTGTGTGTGTGTGTGTGTGTGTGTGTGTGTGTGTGTGTGTGTGTGTGTGTGTGTATGTAAGTATAGGGTGTGCCTTTGCCAATGTAATGCATGGACTGGAGGTAAAACAGTACCTCTGTCAAATTTGACAGTGCTTCTGCTAGGCTAGCTAAAGTGTGAGTCAGAGATTTGCTAATGAGATGATAATGAGGGCTTTTTTATTGCATACATAGCTATCTCTGAATTGCATTTTCTCACCATCATGAAAATTGACCTTCTTACGAGCTTTCTAACTCTATCTCCATTTTAAGAACTGCACATTCTGTTTGCTTCTGTTTAAGCAACATTTTCCTTGTTTCTACTATACTACTGCAAAGGTATAGACTGAAAATATTCCATACTGATGCGAACAATTGTATTTTTCATCAGGATCACATTTTACCTTTTCATCATAGTGAAACATTTGATCATCCAATTTTGTAATACTTCACTGACTTCCAAATACTTTTTCTAGTACACTTTCAGTGTCACCCTATAGTACATTTTTGATTCATCATATGTTCTTAGTTTTTTAATGCAACTCCACATTATTAACAAGTATGTCTCTGCATTTAGTACTCTGCTGTATAGACATATTTGTGAATAGAAATTTCACATTTGAAATGCTTACCTCTATTTCAGAATGTTGTTTGTAGCTGCAGTTTGAAAAAAAAAAACAATAACTTATATGTGCAAGTATTATACAGCTTTATGTATACAACTGCCCATCTATTAACTTTTCCATTCCTTGCAGTCAGTCTCAAAGACCTTTCTCAGGATTTAGAAAAAAGAAACATGACTGCACTGCACTAAACAGCATAACCAAAGTTGCATAATATGAAATGAAGCGGATTTTGTAAGCACTAGTGCTGACATAGCATGGACCTGCTGGGGATACTACTGAGTAAATAAGTCTTTGACTTGTAAAATCATCAGTAATTGTGCAATGATGTAGACTGTGCTAGAATGGGTCACATGACCTGAGCCCACTAGCAGGAATAGAATAAGCTTACTATGATGCAGACATATATAATTGTACTGCCACCGTGCAGCATGGGCACAACTGAGAACCCATATAAAGACTATACATTAGAGTGCCAATTATAAATGGGAGGAAAATGAGGTGAAAAGGCAGTCAGAATAAGGGGAAGAACAAGCAGAGGAATTCACAAAAAGGCAATATGAAGGGAAAAGTGGCATGGGTGGTTAAGGAAGGATTTTTTTATTTTGTTGGAAAGGTGCTGTGTTTTATATTTAGAGAAAAAAGATAGAGGAGGGGAAGCAGGGGGATTATGTGGCTGGCAAGGAGGTTATAGGGAAGGCAGTAGCAGTAGCAGACATACAAACATGTAACATGGACAAAAACATATAGGGGAGGTGCTGATACAAAAGGGAGACATAAAAGAGATATGCAGACAGACAGAGGGTAGACAAGTGATGATGAAGAGGAATGGATAACAAACATGAGAGGTTGACCGGCACAAAAGAAAGGAGAACACCATCATTTGGGACAGGGTGAGGTGAGGATCTTTTGTCAACTAACTCAGTGTTGAATTTAGTCAATTCCATGACAGATATCATGGCTAGGCTCAACCACTGGTGATGCCATGGTCAGGGTCATGCAGCTTTCTGAAGCTGCCAGTCATGTGGATGCACTCTAGGGAGTCAAGCCCGGTCTTGAGCCATGGGTTCACCACAGTCCTGACCATCCTGCACTCTTTCTGACAGGTTACTCAAGTGACCCCCAGTGCCTCTGCCCAATGAAGACCCTACTTCCTTTAATGGAGAAGCAGCACAGAATGTCACCTGTGGAACCCCCTTATGATTACTTCCCATAAAAAGACCTTTATTACCATGCATGGAGGCTTGCTGGGGGCTGGTGGTGACCTGGCAGGTGGAAGGTGTTGGAGGAAGTGGTAGATGTTGCAGCACCAGATCCTGCTTCACAGCTGAACCTGCAGAATAAATGCAAATAAGTGAAGATAAACGATACCACAAAGAAAAAAAATAATAAAATGAGGAAGGTGTTAGTGAGAAAGAGAGCAGGATGAAAACAGCAATGATTGATATGATTTGGTAACACTTTTGTAAGACAGATACTGGGAGTAAAAAAATGCAGTCACAAAGCAATAGTGATATAAATGTTTAGGAAACACCAAAGACAGGACTGCAATATAATGGTGAGAGATAGGAGTGGATGTGCCTCCTTGACCACTAGGTAGGACAAAAAATCAGAATGGTGTCAAGTGTGTAGGAAACCGGCACTAAAGCAATTGAGAAATAAGTCAACTATACACAGGAATGGGCAGTATACCTCTCAACTGTCCAGATCTTCACAGAATGTCCAGATTTTTGTCTTATATTTTTGGCATGCTTGTTGTAAAATTTATGGTTTTCTGGCAAATCACTGAGGTTTGAAGTCACACCCACCAAAGAATGGCATATATTTGAGATTCAGACTTCATATCTTTTAGAAAATGCCTGCTAACACAAAAGTTGTTATTCTAGCAATTTTCTAAAAGCAATATTTGATATATGTCCCTATTTTTGGGGCTTTGTTCCCCTATTACTTTAGGCTTTGTCCAGATTTCCTGTGCTAAGAGGTTGAGAGGTGTAATGGACAGCCCTATGGAAGGTAATAGTGTATGTCCATGTATTATAGTTATTGTAGCAAATGCTAGAATGTGAATCACAGTACCATACTTAACACACATTTGAATAACCACAAGAACACACAATGGATGTGTATTGCCTGTGTTAATAATGTACCTTGACAAAATGTTAAGCATCACAGCTGTCACACCGACATTATGCTAGGCACACCTGGCACAGTGAAGGACAGTGACATAAATAGAATGTATAATGTAATGGTAGGCAGTGAGCAGTTACAGACTGATAATTACAAAGCTGTGGGTGACTGAGCTATACAAACTGATGAAGTACTACAAAAGGGACTAACAGCACTAACTGCACCTGTACATCCAAGGTCAGTACATTTGGCATTAAGAAGGCACTGTCAGGAATAACTGGTATTAATGAGTATGGTAGCACAGTTACACATGACTTTAAAACATACAACACTTATATAAGCAATCCATAAATATGTACAGTGTTTACATTCATTAACAGCACTGCAAAATACAGCAGTGCTGTGCTAAGCAACTGAAGTAGAGATCTACATGCATGGCAGCAATGCAGTAGACATACCCAGGTGCAGAGCTGGTTCCAGCACAAGATGACCTAGGCAGCTGCCTAGGGCTCAGTGCTGTCTTGGGGGGGCATTCTTTCTGTAATGAATAAACAAAAACTCCTGTCAAAGAACAAAAGCATCAGGATATCTGTAGTGTCAGGATGTATGCACACAATTTCTTCTTCCAAGGGTCATCCCTAGAAGCATGCAACAGTTGTGAGTGGGAGATTTGAATTATTTTTATTGATCGGTCCACTTTCTGAATTGCACTTTCCTGAAGAAGGATGATTTGTTTGTTTAAGCTGAGAGATTTTACCATTCCAGGAGATCACAGTGGAGAGTCACGGCTTTGCAAGATTTTGTGTATGTATATGTGTGTGTGTGTGTGTTTCCAGGATAATTACTGCCTCCGTGATTAACTGTGCTCCAGGATGATGACTGCAAACTGTCCTTCAGGAGTACAGAAAATTCAGGTAAATCCTCTAGGATCACAATTAGTCAGTAATACCAAATCATTATTGTCATATTTTTGGTGATATCCTAGGAGTGCTGTCTGACTGACTTGCTCAAAGTCATGCAGCAGGCAAACTAGAGCTAGAAAAAAATCAAACATCGTACCCTTGAATACAGGAAACAGGTTATTAAGAGTTTACAGCCTAAATCCTCTGTACTAACTGCCAGACCTTTCTTCGTTTTGTAACACCCAGTCAATAATGTTAGTCATAAGAGTTTCATAGATAGTGTTCAAAAATGTATTTCAAGTTAATTGGAACTGACTGCACTTAAGGCTCTGAGCTATTAACAAACTGCTTCCTGTATTCAAAAGTATGGAGTTTGAATCCTTCCACCTCCATTTGTCTACTGTGGCCTTTGATTAAGTAACTCAGATGGTGCTCCTGGGTCACCCCTGAAAAGGAATACTTTGTGCAGTGTGTTTACTTGGTTAGCAAATAGATAAAAGAAAATGGCATTAAATATTTGTGCCTTTGTTCTCTAATTTTTTTTGGCTTTGTCCAGAATTCTTGTGTAAAGATGTTGAGAGGTATTTTTGTCTATTCCTTGTAAAATGTGTCACTTTTTGACAAATTGTTGTGGACTGTAACCATTAAATAATGACAACAGTGAATTTCTGACTTTATATCATTCAATGTAATTTATTCTAACACCTTTCTAAGTATATAAGAGAAAACATTTAAAATATGTTCCTGATTTTTGTGTATTTGTCTCTGATTTGAGGTAAGAATTTGAAAGAGAAACCAGCCCCAACTATGGCCCAGCCAACACAGGTTCAGTTAGTGGCTCGGGCAACTGATGGAGCAGCAGAAAAGGGATGGGTGTGCCCAACCAAGGTGGAAGGGCACTTGCTGATATGTTTCCTAAGGGGGGCATGGTTCAGAGAGGGGAGTTGCCCTCAGATGTAATCAATAAGTGTGGTAGGTGGGGAAACAGAATGGGTAGGTCATAAAAAGACAAAAAGCACAGATGGAAGCACAAATGAGCTGAGCCCCCAGGATACCATCAGGATTCACAACTGGCCTCAGCAAAAACAGAACAAGTCTGGGGGGCTTGCACTGTAGCTGGAAGAACTGTCAAGGACGTTGGGTACTGGGACTGAGCCTGTAAAAATAAGGTCCAAGAGGACCAAAAAAAATTGAGAGGGCAGAGGGGGGTTGCAATGGGTTCCACTGTATGGTTTTGACAGCTGCAAGCTGAGATACATTTCTGGCTCATTACTTATGAATGTAGTCATTCACTAGTTCACAGCATCTGAGGTGTGCAGTTATGTAAGTAGCTGTACTTGATGGTTGTGCATGCATGTGTGTGTGTGTGTGTGTGTGTGTGTGTGTGTGTGTGTGTGTGTGTGTGTGTGTGTGTGTGTGTGCATGTAACTGTAAGAAAGAATTCATTGTAGGAAACAGGAACATCCTCATATAAACCATGTTCTTTAGGTCCAATCTTTGGTTTCCCTGTTTTGTTGACTGCTGACAACATGTTTATTACTTGGATATGATTAAACTGTCAGCATGATTTCTACAAGTTTAATGTTATTTTAACTATGAATACATTTTTAATTAACCTTGATTTTTTGCAGACACACAAGTGTGAAATGTACTGTGTTGAACTGCAACAACCTGTATGGAGAAGAAAGGCAATGAGCTGCTTTTGTAGAGCAGGGTTTGATTCCCTGGATGCTCACATCTAGTGGGTTGTCCTAAGCTGTTAGCAAATGCATTGCACATATGTCTTTTGAATTCCAGTGAACTTCACATACACTCTAATTAGTGCTTCACTATATGCTTTTTGGCTGAGTCCCAGTACATACCTTGTAATTTATTGGACTTTCAAATGCATTTTCAATAAGTGTGAGTTTCAAGAGAAGAGTTGTTTACTGTTGCTCATGATAAGCCTGTTTTCATTGTGAGACTGTTTTGTTTATGAAATGGCTGTCAGTGTTTCTGCTGTAAAATTTGAAATAGTAGTCTTAAACTAAATCCAAATCTCTGTGATCATTGTAGAAGTAAAAAAAAATGAGGAAATTGATGAGAGACAGCCAAGTAATGGGATATTGGTATGGGTATGGTATGTGGTGGGGGGGGCAATCCATTAAACCACAGCAACAAGAAGGAATATCCAAATACAACAGGCAAGAGCCACTCAAAAATAAAAACAACAAAAAAAGAGTTATCTCTAGCACCTTGGCTACAAATACAGCCTTTAAGGAGTACTAAAAAACATTCTCAGGCACAATTTCAATACACCTACCAATACAAGAATAAAACAATTAACCAATAAACATAAAAACATAATTAAATCAATAACATCCAATTACAATCTGTATTAAGACCTAAGGGAGATAAAGTGCCAAACTCGAGAATAAAAATAGCTTCCTTATACAATAACTTTTTCTTATACACATTTTCTGAATAAAGTTAACTAACACTCTCTCCAAAATAGTTTTCAAAACATCAGGATTTGATTTATGATACTGAGCAAAATGTGCAATAAGGCTGTCAGTCCTTACCCTTTTAATATTTCTGACATGTTCCTGCCATCTGATTTTAAACTTTCTTTTACTCTCCCCAACGTAAATTAAACCACATGGACACTGGAGGGCATAAAGAACACCCTCAGTATCACAAATAAATATATCTGAGGAATAAAAACAAATCTCATTAATGTGAGGAAATGTCCTAACAATGTAACCACACACACACAATAATGACCACAGAGATACATCTCCATAACATTTAGGGAAAAAGAGGGGGTCACAATGGGCAAAGAAAATGATTATGGACCAAAATATCCCTTAGGTTTCTTCCTGTCCTATACAACACTCCAGGAAGGGTACAAAGTATACTACAATTTTAATCAAAAAATCTAATAATGTTTCACTAAATTCACTACAACAGGACTCAGAACACTATAAGCGGTAACAAAATATATTCTTCTTTTGCTACCCTTCCCCCTGGTAGACAAAACATAATCCTGTCTATCCTCCTCATCATAATCTGTCAGGTTAGAAATAGGCCCTACAGTAGCCCTATGGATAGCAGATTGTACCAATTCACAATCATAACCCCTAGAACAAAATGGGGACAATCCATTACCTGTGTGGGGCCCCATTTGATCATGATTCGGCTCTACCCCTGTGCATGGACAGTTTTGCCTGCCTTCTCTGGCAGGTGATTCTATTGCCTTCAAATTCCATGTGTCGTGAAAGAAACAAAAACAGAAATAAGTAATGAGCAAGCATAACAATGGGCATTTGACAACAGCTTCTAGATGTAAAATACTGCCTAATGTACTAAGGAAAAAAAAGCATGAAAATTACTGTAGTTAGGCTCTCTCTCTCTTCCTAACCTTTTCTTCCCATCGGTATAGAATTTTTGGGTGGTACCTCTTAAGTTCACTGTAGATGTATCAGCACTGCTCATCAGAGTGGGAGTGGCCTATGGCATCAGTCACTACACTGGCAACTGAGTGTAGATGCAGCAGGTAAACATCTTCATTCCCCTGTTGTACCATGCAGATGTCCTTCCACAATTAGGCCTTCCAGAAGCTATGGCTAATTGCCAGGTTGAAACCAGGAATAAAATTGATAGCCGAGCTGTGATAGTGCATGTTACAGAAACTGCATGATAGGCATGAGCTAACAGCAGTCGTGCACTAAGCAGTGTGATGGCAATGTGCAATAGTGTGACCAAAATAGATGTGTGGGGTGCCACTTGTGTGGCCTTCACACATGGTTGTGCGGCTCTATCAATACTACTAGTGGCTTGCAGGACTTGTTATCATCGCATAGGTATGGGGCTGGAATGGATCTGTCCAAACAAGCACAGATCATGGATTGGACAATTAGATATGTGTATGGAAACATATGGGCCCCAAATCATAATATCAAGGTGAAATTGTGGTGCATTATATGTGCAATTCAGAACTGTTTGAGGAATTCACTTATTAGCATGAGTGAAGTGCTGTGAAACCAGTTTTAGTGCAATAAAAGCTACCATCATTATTGCAAGCACTAACTGCACTATAGACAATGCAATAGTATACAGAGTACAGAAAGTGTGACTGAGAAGTTCTGAGTGTTAGACACAAAAACAAATGACTGACTACTGCTGTTGTGGTAAGGGTATACAGGCTATTAGCATGTATTGGTACAGAATGGATATCTGTACTGCATTGAGCAGCAGGAGGTTCAACAGCAGCCTGCATACATTAGAGCTGACAGCATGGGGGTGGGGGACTGATAAGAGAAAGAGCAAAGATACATCTGTCTCCAGGTCACCTTCTGGACTGTATATGTACAGGGATCACTGGAGTAGCAATGTCGGGTGGAAACAGAGAGAGGAAATGTTTATTGTAAGGAACACACTCTACTACAGGTGTCCATGGCATATGTAGACAAGGGGGTAGGAAGGGAGGGGCACACCTACTACATGAGTCAGGCTATCAAGGAGAGCATATGGGAGGCACTTTGGTATTGCCTGAGAACTATTGTATTGTCAGGAAGACAATAATAATAAGGAACAACATTCTGACATTATGTGAGAAAAGCAGATGACATTTTATTTTTCTCACTTGTAACAATTTTATCCAGTCTATATTTTAAACCATCCTTTAAAAATCATATTCTTTATTATTATTTTTTTCAGAAAAAGAAAATATTATCTCAGGAATGAGTTCTGAACTGCATGTTGAAAGAACACTTCGCTAACAGTCTGAACTTTTGACCTTTTATTACAAATTTTAACACATTGGGTTTATATTATTGAACATTTTGTAATTATTACAAACTTATCACTTAACTTTAATTTTTTTCTAAGAAATAATTTAAATTTCATCCTTTTCTTGAAGTTTGGACAGTTTGTCCTTTGTTTTCCATGATAAAAGTTGAATGTCAGAATATTAATAGCAATTTTATCTGAATGAATTACAAATGAATGAAATAGTCTTGAAATATGCATTTAGTATAAAACAATATGTGATGATGCATTTGGCTTTGAAGCTTTTAAATATTGAATTTGTGTCTAAGAGAAGCTACAAAGTACCTAAGCATGCATGTTATTGAAGAAATCAGGAAAATGGTAGGGTTCATAATTTACAGTTCTGATACATATAACCTCATATATAAAAGATGCATCAGCATTAGGTGATAAGATGACAATTAATGTTATACATGAATATGAATAGGCGGAAAAGGAACAGAAGATGTCATTACACATTATTTTTACTAGATCTGATAGTCATTGGTCTTGGAACTTGTAGTGTCATAAATACAAGTCTGTTAGTCTTTTGCTGTTTGAAGCAGTGACATATAAACACATGCTCGCACACACACACACACACACACACACACACACACACACACACACACACACACACACACACACACACACACACACAAGCACGCATGCGCACACACACACGCACACACACACACACACACACACACACACACACACACACACACACACACACACACACACACACACACACACAATACGACAAGAGTTCTCATTGCAAAAAAAACTCAGTCTGAGGCTTTGAAGGTTTCAAAATTGCAGCAAGTAAACATACAATATAATCTTTGAAAATAACAGTGCAGTTACTGTAAGGTATAATGGGATCTGAAAAAGCATTTATGTTACAGTATATGCACACCATAGGCACATGTCAAATGACATTCTGTTCCCCTCACTGTACCCATTGACTTGTTGTGGTGATATAGCTTCTTAGAATGCTACATGGCAGACTTGCCACATGGTGCTGTCACTGCTGCAACATGGATGGTGGACAGTACAAGTTGCTATGTCACAAGTTTGTGCCTAGGCACTTACCATAGTTGTATCAGCTTTTGTACGGGTATTGTGGTGACAGAAAAAAGTGACAGTGACTGGAGCTACAGAAGTTCACCCTCACAGAGGCAGAGGTGCTATTTCAGTCAATATGCTTCCACGGCAGGCACATTTTGAACACAGACAAGGCTGACAAGGCCTTTAGTGAGTGTGCATGTGGCAGGACCTTGTGACAGATGTAAATGCCATTGATGTAGAAATCACAGTACACAAACTACCTGCTGCAGGATAAATGACATGATACATCATGCCTGCACAGTAGGTCAGGACATCACAAGAGAGGGAATAGACTGTCATCACAGACCACTGTAATGAACACAAACAAGTTTTTTGTGTCCTTGTCTTCAGATAGTGATAGGACGCTGATACCTGATGGAGGCATGGATGTAGGAGTGGAATGATGATGACACTGCTTCTGTCTCTCTTGGGGATGCACCAGGCCAGTGCAAGCAGTTGCCACTACCAATGTGTGATGACAAACCACTGTTGAGTGCTTGCAAAAGTTAAATTTTGCCATACTTCTCATGTAAGTGCGTCTTGAATGCTACCACTGTGTCTTGTAGCACAAGGTATGTATGTGCTCATTCTGTTTGTGATGTTTTATATACAATAGTTGGAGTAATCTGGCATGAAATTGTCCCATTAATTCTTATATACATATGGGTGCTTCTGTGTCTTTCTCCACAGGTGGTACAGGCATGGGGGCATGCATAGAAGGACAGGCCATACCTGATGCTAGTGCTGTACTGGTACATGACAGTGATAGTGGCCTGAGCATAGTACAGTCAGATGGCACAGTGCCATTGCCAACAGTAGTTACATTGGAAGACACTCTATCACTCACATCCAATGACATGCCTGTGGTGGATGTGGACACTCTTCACACCCATGTCTCCCCAATGTCTATGGTGGGAAAGGCCATCAATAGCAGCTTGACACAGGGTGCACAGTCATCATCTGCTAATGATTTGCAGTGTCACCAATGCTTAACATCTAAAAGCATGAAGGAACAGCATGCTGCTGGATGTCAGTACCATGACTCCCATTTGGTACCTAACCTAGTTTTCACCCTAGGCATAAATCAAAGGATGTGCAGGTCAATGATCCAGGCATAGACACATGCCACCCATGCCATGCTGGATATGATTAGGGTGCTAGAGGGCATATATGATGACATCCATGAGGGCCTGCACCACCTACATACTGCTATTGCATATAGTAACATGGAGCACAACCGACTACTGAGGGTAGTGGAGGCCTATTCTGTGGCTCCTGCAGCACCAATGTTCTATGGTGGCATTGGCAGTCTTGGTCATCACCCCCCCCCCCAATGTGGCCACCACTTCTCTGGCTCCATTGTTTGTACACTTCACAGGACAGGTTCCCTGAGGTCATGGAGCAGGTCTTTATCACCACATAGTGGTGGTAAGTCTGCAGTGGCATGATGGTCTGGCATCAAGGACATAGCCCCCATGGCAATCCTACTCATAACATGGTGATGCAGTCATGATCATACAGTTTCACTTCATCCTTGCCAGATGGATTTGAGACAGTGCCATTCAGTGATGGGGGGATACACTTGGCTGTCACCTTCCACAATCAATGTCCTGTTCACCTGTTCACACTGGGCAGCTGTCACACCCATGCCCATACAGTGCTTCACCACCTGCTTCACTTATGTCACCCCTGTACCCGTACTGTAATGCCATCCAGAATATCTGGCCAGCTGACCCCCAGGAAGATCCACACCATCACTACACAATCAACCCTACTCCCTCATTTCCCCATGCTGTGTACTCTTCAAACAACACTTCCACCTCCTTGGTCCTTTCCCATGTAACCTATATAATCATTGCTGATCCCTGTCATTGTGCCTCATCCTATATGTGCAATTGATGACAACTGTCCTCTACTTACTCTTCTGTTTAATATGGATTAGGAAATGTCTAAAGCAAAGTGTTGCAAGTCGATGCACTGCACTGCTTAGCGTGGGTGAAGTATTGCATGCATCAGTTTTATTCAATCTTGTCTGTGTCATAGCTCATAGTTGTGAACCAGATACTGCCTCTTTGCTAGTGCTGCAGCACATTACAGCTACCTCAGCCTCACATGTGATTCCTCAGCAGCCGCAGCCCCCAACGACACCCCACCTGGCACCTCTTTCAGTACTTTTTTCAGACCCAGTCTGTCTAGCACTCTAATGGTGAACCCCTACTGTTGCTGTTTGCATAATACTGTACTGTATAGCACAGCACACAGGGAAAATATCCTGCTGCAGATCTCTGGACCATGCTGCAATATACTACCAGAGGTATCAAGACAAGCAGGTTTTCAACACTTTAAATACACACTCCACACTGTTTCAGATCTGTGCCAGTACAGTGTTATATGATACACCATTCTCTGAAGGATGTAAATTGGTGTCATAACTGTGGCTCCAGGGTGTGTCCAGCATCACCTGCAATGCACAGCAGTGGATAACTTTATGAGTGGACTGTAGTCTACACTCTTGCTGGCTTGTTTGTGCAGTCAGTTAGTGGGGACACATGCAAGTAGCAATCAGATGTCCATGTGGAAAAATCACCCTGCACAAATTGCTGGTATATTTCAGATGTATACTAGATGTAGGAACTGTAGTAACTGCCTGGGTGATGTACAGGCACCTAGTATATAATACCTGTTGATTTACACATCACCTGGCAGTTGATGGAGAAGAAACCCTTCTGTCTGATATACTGAAAGTCATGTGGTTCAAGTTGGGTCTTGATGGCAATGTGGGTGTTGTCAAATACTCCCAGAATCTCAGGGAAATGGACTACTTCACTGAATGCCCACATAGTGGTGTTTTTTCTGCTGCAGTCCATGGAAATCACATATGCTCCTCCACATGCTGCAGCATGACATCAAAGAACAAGTGTAGCATTTGTGAAGTAGATTTTTGTGAAACTCCTACTGTGTCCCCTGATGACCATTGGAAAGTTCATTTAGCAAGGATTGCCAATACTGCACATATCTTTGTGTCCAAAGGAATAGGTAATCTGTTCATCCTCTGTAATTCTGTGTAAGGACAGCACATATCTACAAGCTCCAGAATGGTATCACTGTCCACACAATAGTGTTTGACTATGTCTCTGTCACTGAGTTGATGGGAGGTCAGGTATGCTTGGATCCATCTGCGATGTGGAGGGAGGCGATATGCACTGTTGTGAACACTGGCTGCTAGAATTTCTAACATTTGCTACTCAGCTAAGACTGATGCTATTGCAACCATCTTAGCTTGGTCAGATGTCTGTTCATCATAAAGTGACAGCGTATAGCTTCGCTAATTAACGTCAGTTGTCACACAATTTTTATGTTTATGAATTACTCTACTACTCTGTTTACCCTCATCTGCATTCCTGCTGGTTTCATTACCATAATGTTGCTCATTTGCATATCCTGATATGCTCATTTGCATATGATTCTGACAATGCTATTTTCCTCATTAGCACAATAGTGCTATGTACATCTGTGAAACAGCCCACCCTGAACATCATCACTCATCACTCTGTTTTGCTTAACACTGTTTCTGAATCCCAGAACTTGTCTTTGCACAACTTTCACCAACACTGCTGTGTATATCTAAAACCTGTATCAGGTTTTGTTCTTTCCTGAGCTTGATTCTAACATTTTTCAGAATCTATGTCTTACTTTTAAAGTATATTGCCACACTTGGCGACATATCATTTAGCACCAACCTATGTGGTGCATAAACCACTGATTTGCATTTTCACCTGATTGGCAAATATGTTCACTCTAGCATTCAGTTAAACAAGCACCTGTTAGATTTGTTTTCCCTGCATTAAAGCCACTAAAAATGAATGATGATCTTTAACCTCAGTGACATTAACTCAGTGAAAACGTGAAATGCATCCATAGACTTTAATGGGCATGTTCTATGCAGATGCAAAAATGCATCTTTTAAAGTGTGTGAAAGGGTCCTTAGTTGATGTCACTGAGGGAAATTCTAAATTTATTTGGACCATGGCTTGAATAAAAAGTTAACAAACATGGCCCAAATAAATACAAAATGAAGCATAGTGGCAGTTAACTCACTGTGTGCCACGATACATTCAAAGTGTAATAAAGCATTTTAACAACCTATTTCAGATTAGAGTGTTTGAAGGTCTCATTTTCATTTCTCATGGATTCTGTATGTTATCAGAGACTTATGCTTCCAAAAGACTGTTAAACTTTCTCACCTCTCTGTAGAGATAGTTATTGCTATTGATTCATATTTTTGACCCTACAGAGTTTCAAGTACCAGGCCCAATAGTTTCAGATTTTGAAAATGTTCTGTTTTACAGACTCATTCATATCTTCATACTTTGGAAAATGCCATTCTTAGTCTCATTGCTTCTTTAATTTGCAGTGATACCACCTTGTCATACAGATAATGTACTGCAATTTTGTTTATGAAATACCATTTCAGAAATGTCACTTTTGCATTGATAAGCAGGATATTGTTGTCTGCAAGAAAAGTAAGGTCCCATACACACGTTTTACTTCATTTAACTTTCTTTTGGGAGTGGGGAACACATGCTCACAGTTTGGACCAAAATCTAATATTCTTCATCATTTTGTAGTCAGAGTATAACTTTTTAAACTAGTTGCTTATTTCTGAAACAGTTTCAGAGTTCTGCCGACCAGCAATAAACAGCCTTGGCTATTTGAGAACTACAAGCAATTCTTGCTGCTATTGTTTCGTTTTAAAGTGTAACACATATGTTTTTCTAGTAACATCAAAATGTAGTAATATATTTACCCTTAAACATATAATACATGGGTATGATGCATCTTATCAGCTGTCTCCAGTAGTGTAACATGGCTGTGCTTTGCAGAATTAGTCTTATATACTTATCCGTGTCAAGTGCAAATAAATAAAGATGCATATGCTTTTGTTTCCAAAACTCAAAGCTGTTTATAAATGTATACCTCAAGCCTAAGCACATCCTAGCTGACACATTTTATTAAAAATAAAGGCAAAACACACAATTCTAATTATGAGTTTCAGCATTAGTCCATTTTACAGATTTACAAAGCAAAGTTCATGAAACCTTTGAATAAATAAGTATAACCATTCATTCAACTGCATTTTTCCTTTCAAACAACTCCAGGATTTTATTTTCAGTTCTTCATTACCCATAAGGTTGTGTTCTCCAGTGAATATCTCCCAGGCTATTGAGACCCAGGCCTTCCTGGCTATGTGGAGTAGAGGGATAGAGCCTTGTCTGTGAACTTAGACACAGTAAGATCAATTAGAAGCTTAGGCAGTGGAGAGACTGGGGCAATAGTGGTGCTGGAAAGGAGTGGCATTTTGACTTCTTAGCCACTGAGGGAAGAAGGGGTAAGATTTCTGTCTGTAATTTGGCACTTCTCCGGTGATGTGGGTGTGCCATAAGTACAAGGCAGATTGCTGCTAAAATTTAACATTAGCTGGCAGGGCTGGAGCTAACTGATATTCTTTGTGATGTCTATGATGTCAGCTGCCTCATACAGTTAGGGGCATCACAAGAAATATATGTATCCACCTCATACATGACAGCATATATGACTCTGCAAGCAATGCTTGTCTGTATTCTTGCATCTCCTTTGCAAACTGCCTAGAGCCAAGGTGGGAAATGGTCTGGGGACACTAAGTTTTGGAATCACTGGAGGAAAACTGCAATAGGTGGTTAGTATGGAGAACTGGGGCAATCTTGGATAATTGTACATTTTCCCCATACCTCAAATTTTTCAAATGTTTTGTTGATGATATCTTTATGCTATGGGATGGTACGAGAGAAACACTGGATGCATTTACTTAATATGTTGAAAAGACCACTGAATTTTTACGGTTTACTGTAACCTCTTCCAATGTAATGATAGACTTTTTAGATGTGAGACTATCCTTGAAACTAGGTCCTAAGATAACTATGAGCCTATATCAAAAGAACTGCTCTAAGAACAATCTATTACATTGGAACAGTATGCATCCTTAATATATTTTTCCAAATGTGATAAAGAATCAATTTTTACATGCATCTAGACTACACACAGAGGAAGATGAATTTAATGAAATGCGCAACCAACTACAAGGTAGACTTAGACCAAGAGACTATAAACAACATGGGATTCAAGGAGGCATTGATAATGCTCAACTCCTGAGGACAAATGATGGTAAACCTTTTTCTACATATACTCCATCTAATGAACAGGGTAAACAGAAACAACAGCCCCTCCAGTCTAATATAATGATACTCACATATTCTAATGATATCAAATATGTCTGTGACATAATTAAATCCAACTGGAAGATCTTAACAGCGGATGCTAAGATTAGAAATGTGTTTGGTGATTAACCTTCATTTAGTTTTAAGGCAAATAAGAATTTGCAGCAACAGATGTGTTATAAGAACATATATGATCTTAGATCTAATAAAGTGAGCACATTTCCTTGTAAAATGAGTACAACATGCAGATATATTTGTGTTGCAAAAGAATTTATACATCCATTGTGGAAAAAGAGATATATCATTAATGTGTATGCAAACTGTTGTACTAGAAATGTTGTATGCATTGCAGTATGCAACTCTTGCAAAAGTTATGCTAGAAAGACTAATCTTCAGCTGAAGGAGCATATATCCAAACATATAATTGACATAAGGCTCCATGATGAGAGAAGCCCACTTTATAAACGCATGTCAGCAAACCAGGGCCATGAATTCACTTTTATGGTCATATGAGTGATAGAAGAAAAATTGTGGGGAGGTGATATTGTTTTAAGAACTAAACAAGTTGAACTGGAATTAATAGCTGACATGCAGGCATATAGACCTCCTGGACCTAATGCAAATATGCCACTGAAACCAGCCTTAAAGGGACATAAACTGTTTAAGTAAGATTTGTGTAAATATTTGGATTGTGTGCCCTCTCTCTTTCTATACTTATTAGATTTAACTATATTAGTTTTTATGTTTATATTGCACCAGTGATAAGCCATAAGTTAAGTGGCATACTAAGATATGGTTTTACCATTATGGATTAGGTTTCTTGTTGTTTCACCACTATCTAGATGCTGTTGATAGGACTATTGGTATATATGCAATTTTCACATATATTTTTTTGTATTGATTGAAGGGACATTTTTGTTTTAAAATAATGGTTTTCATATTTATTGTATGATATCCATACTACACATCATGATATGCTTTTCAATATGTAATACAGTTCATTAGGGTAAGGTTCTACTATATATTTACATAGTGTTTAGTCTCTTTAGGTTGGTTAAACAGCATTTGTTACACATATACCAAAGATTTATATATTGTTGATTTTGTAACCAGTAATAACTCTTGGTTATATTGTGTGGAACATTTGTTAATTTTGACAATTTTCAACAGCCTGATATGGTGTTGAGTGGGCAGTATAATTATTTGGGCTTAGAGTACTTAGTGTAGTTATATATAACTACTAACTGTTGATTTGTTGATTTTTAGAATCGCTGAAGTCTATTGGTCCTTGTAACACCAATGGATGCCTTCAAACGTATTAAGATCTAGAGTGCATTGATATAACATGAAATACGTGCATTTGTATGATTTTTTTCTTTACTATGCACCTAATGACATGATGGGAGAAACGTTTTTTATATATATTTTATATATATTTTTGCTCCATCTCAGTGACCATAATAGGGGAAAATCATTGTGATCGTTTATTATTTTCACCTACTTAGATGTATATTTGATTTGCCTCTAGGTTTTAAAATACTGCTTCCTACATGGAGCGATATGCATTCCTTAAGAAATGAGTATATGTTGATTGGATACTTTTTTAGAACTGTTATAGATAATTGGTTGTACTATACCAACTTCGACATTTATATTACACAGCAGTTCTAATAAGGAATCCGTGATGCTAATGCCAAGTTAAAATTGATTTTTTTTATGTGATTATGGGTTTATTATTTTTCATTTTATTTCCATTTTTAGAATTGCTATGCTATCTAAAATTTTTGCTTCTGTTATTTATTTGCTTCTGATATATCTATAGCCTTGCTGGTATGAATATTAGTTGACTGGTTGCTTCTTAGAAGCTGTACAGGTTATTAGTTAAAATGTATCTATGGCGACGTTGGCAAAATAATTTTTAGCTTTGACAACTAATGCTGGGTTTGGTACAGCATAAAATTATTTTATCTCATTTAGATACTATTCTATTTAATGAAGTGTTTAAGTTAGTATAATATGGATGCTTTATGAAATGAGCAAGTTGTTCAGATGCCCTTCAGACTTTATACAGACTATTGACTATAGTGCACCAGTAGTGGTTTTAGTATTGAATAATAATTTCAGTAACTACTGTATGACTTTAATACTTATCAAGATGTGGTATTGTTTTACTGTGACTATATGTTGCTTATATTATCTCTAGTACCATGGATATGTATTTGTTTGTGTACATTGTAATCCTTATTTTCCTTTGTTATGTTCTGTCGGGGTGCTTGTATTAAACACAGAATGAATATCAGCTGATTGGCCATCTTTTAGTCATTCTAGAGATTATTGATTGTAGTGTACCACTGGTGGCATTTGTATTTTACAGCAGCCTTGACAGCTAATGCTGAGTTTGCTTTAGTGTAAAAATTTCTCTCCGTCCTTTAGATAGTGTTTTGTTATTTGAAGTGTTAAAATTAATGCTTAAAAAATTAATATACATTGTAATGGTGCTTTTAAAGGAACTGTTGATAATGGCCAAGGTATACGTTGATAAACTTTCATAACATCCTTGATGATTTACAATGCACATAATTGCCACGTACTGATTTGTCTATATGTAGAATGTGAGACTACAGCGTACCTATGGTCACTTTAGTCTTTTACATTAATAGGGAAAATTAATGCACTAAGCTTTGTTTAATACTTAATGCCATAGTATCTTACAGCAGTTTATGAAATGAATGAGTTTTTATATTGCTGATTTAGTTGTAGTATAGAAACATTTATGCATTTTGTAATATTTTTTTTAATAATTTAATACGACTATGTTCTTTATTGTTTAAGATATTTTGTGATTAAAGCTGACTTTATTCATATAGTGGTATTGCTTACATAGTAGTTGCTTACATAGTAGAGAGAGATGAAAGAGTTGTTGGATTTACATGTTTTATGGCTTGGAAGTGTGAAGTTTGGATGAATTCTTTCCAGGATGGTGGATAGATGATTTTGTAAATTTGTTATGGTTATTAAGAACTTGTACTGGATGGGGATTGTATGAAGCATCAGTTCACTAACTGTATATTAAACAGTGGCACAATAGGCACACATTGCTTACTAGGGCATTAGAATACCAGACAATGATTTGTTAAGAGATGACCAATGAGCATGTATGATTGGGGATTTTAACCAATAATAATCTCTTCTACTTTACAGCAAAGATTGGATCACATACTTTGTGCTATGTATTCAGTTGTGGGTGATAACATTGATTGGTCAATACTGGGAATAGTAACTGATGATTGGTTGATGAGATAGCAATGCCTTAGTTTGGTTTTAAATTATTCTAATTCTGTGTTTTTGCTGCTCTTCATGGCTGAAATTGATTGGGTATACATTTTTATAAAAAGGAAGTAAGTTTGCTTTGCATTAGATCTGATGAAAGATTTAACACACAAAAGCACTCATCTTTTACTACTTTATTTTATTATTTTGTAAAAATAGATTTTACTCAACTTCAACATGGTGACTATGCAGAGTTTTTCTTTTTGCTCTATTTTTGACTACTACTGCATTTTCTTTGGCAACTGAATGGATTTGATTGGACTATATATATATATATATATATATATATATATATATATATACATACACGTATATGGTTTACTATTAAATGGCTTGGAAGCTCGACCACTGGAAACACTGAAACTGACTGCCAAAAATCAGACTACGAACTTTATACCATGTCAGCTGCAAGCTTGAATCTCGAAAACATCCAATTGCTCAGGAACAAGAGCTAACATAGGTCTGGAAAGGGGGCAAAGTTGGGCTTTAATATTGCTCTTTTTTGGTATTCCGACCTTTGGTGTCCACAGTTCTGACTTATTCAGGTCAATGTATTTACCTTTCATTAGCTGTAGGATAGACAGCCAAATGTACTTTTCCAATAAAAAAGAAAACAAAATGAAACAAAACAAAAAATGCTCACAGTTCATTATGTTTTTTGGTAGGAGTCATTGTGCTTCCCACAGATGGAGCACAATGTGCCCTTGACGCTCATGATTTTTAGATGAACTCTGTGGTCACTGCATGTTGTGATAAGGACAGGGACCTCACAAGTGACTGTATGTGAGGAAGATCTTTTTCAGCATAACTTCTGAAAAACAGAAATTGACCAAAAGTCTTTTTCCTGATAATTGTTGTTCTGCATAGGTTCATAGGTAGGTACTAGGCTATTGGCCGTAGGGCCTATATAAGCCTAGCCAAATGGTACCCTGGCTTTCGCCACCCAAGAAAATTATTTTCCTGTGCCTCTGTCGAGCAGAGCTACAGAAGTGATCCCTGGGGTGAATTTCCTATCTCTCATCCAATCATCAAGATTTTTCTTGAAGAGTGCTAATGAGGAGCTTTGTTTGATATAAATAGGTAGTTTGTTCCAGAGTATGAGAAGTCTCTGGGACAGGAATCTATCCCTCCAGCATGTTCTGTTCATTGTGGTGACAAGGTTTAGGTCCCTAGAGCATGTAGCTCAGAGGGATTGGGATTTCTTTAAGTGGAGCATGTCCAACAGCTCTGGGTTGGACATAGCTTTGTATGTTAGGCAGAGATTGCCTCTGAGTAGGCGATATGCAATGGAGTAAAGATGGAGTTTTTAAAGACAGTCTGCGTAGGGCATCTGTTTGAGGCCAGTAATCCTCTTTGTGAGGTATTTCTGTGGCCTTTCCATTTGTTGTAGATGTCTTGTGAGGTACATACCAAAAGGGGCGTTGTACTCTATAGTGGGTCTAATGAGTGATGAGTAGAGGGGAACAATGACCTCTTTTTTCCTGGATGAGAAACCTTTTGTGATGAGATGTGCCACGTAGAAGGATTTCCTGACTACTGTGGCAATGTGATTATCAAAGGAGAGACTACTGTCCACCTGTGTCCCAAGGTCTCTTATTGCACTTTCGGTGTTAAGTAGACTGCTGCCTATGTGGTAGTTCATGGGTACAGAATTTTTACCAAAAGGGATGACAGTGCACTTTTTGGAATTGAGCTTGAGGTCATGGCTTTGACACCAGGCATCTGTCTTAGTGAGGCCCTTTTGTAGGATGTCCACATCGTTAGGAGTTTTGATTATGGCTCCTAGTTTGCAGTCATCTGCAAACTTTATTAGCCAAAGACCTTCTGTGTTAGCCTGTACTTCAGAGAAGTAGATACCAAACAGGAGAGGACCCAGGACTGAACCCTGTGGTACTTCACTTGTCACTTGTCTGAAATTGGATTTGGAGTCTGCTACTTTCACAGTGTGGGTTCTGTCAGTGAGCCAGTTGGCAGCCCATCTTGTGACTTAGGAATTTATACCTAGTTTAGTGAGTTTATCTATAATTCCAGAGTGAGGGATGGTGTTGAAAGCCTTGGCGAGATCTAGATAGGCTGTGTGAACCACCTTACCCTCATCTATGGCTTTGGTGACCACTTCAAAGAAGTCTATCAGGTTTAGGAGACATGATCTGCCTTTTACAAACCCAAACTGGGTGGTGTCCATGGCTTGGAGATTACCAATGTCATTGTTTATAAGTTCCATGATGATACGTTCCACAACCTTGTAGACCAGGCTCATCAGGCTAATGGGGTGATAGTTCCTGGGGTCCATGGTGGCTCCCCCTTTGTGGATTGGGATACCCGTCGCTGTGCACCATTCAGTGGGCACAAAGCCTGAGATGAGGCTATGATTGAACATGGTACTTAGGTGGGGTGCCAATTCATTCTGTAGTTCATGTAGAACATAGCCTGGGATGTTGTCAGGTCCCATGGATGCTGTGTTCTTGGCTTTGAAGAGTGTGTTTTTTACCTTTGCAGCTGTGATTACAGGAACTTTGCAGATACATAGTTGAGAAGCCCAACATCTTAGTAAATAAAGGGAAATACAACCCCTGGGAAAAAAGGCAGACAGACTGTAGTTATTTTTCTATTTAATTGTTTCATAGAATACTGTGGTTTCTTTCTCTCTCTCTTTGCAGTAAGTGGAAGCTATTGTGTTTCACTTCATTGATATTCAGTGTTAAACTCTTAGCCTAGAGGGTTTCTCTGTATTTATAAGTGTTAGTCACATATCTTTGAATTTATTACTGTTCAATATCTGAGTTGTTTGGCTTCTGCTACATACTTACAATCAACTGCATTACTAGCTGAGTTAAGTACAAACTTGCAGTGTTAAAGAGTGTACTGCATTTTATTTTTCTGTCTATTTAATTGTTTCATTGAATATTGTGGTCTGTGTCTCTCTGTAGTTATTTATTTTTCTATTTAATTTTTTCATAGAATACTGTGGTCTCTCTCTCTCTCTCTCTCTTTGCAGTTAGTTTCTCACCCTCCCTCCCTGTTCTTGTTCTGGTATTGATCTTGGTGGCTTTGTAATTGCCCGCCCCTCCTGTAAATTTGTGTTTGAACACTCCTCCTGGGTCTATCTAATTTGCTCACTCAACCAAGTACAGTGACATCATATTTTTACTTCAGACACTCCTACCAGTCCCATCTGTTCAGCTCCATCCCAGCTCTATTCCAGTCTAGTGTCACTAGCTCATTCTACCTAATACAGAGAGAACATTTGTGAAGGGCAAGCCACGTATGTCCTTAATTTTGAATTATCTTCTGTTTCTCCTTTCTCCCTTTCCACTTTACATAAAAAAAATTCTAAGCTTGTTTCCTGCCTTTCCTGTAACTAATCCAGTCCAGATACAGATTTGCTGTAACCAGGACTGTTTGTAAGCTTCTGAGCCCCAAAGCCTTTCTGTGTTGGAGGGAAGCCTTCTAGTTTATCAGTGTGAGTGGTAAGCACCAGGTAGCTAATCTAGCACAAGAGTGGTTTCTGGGCCAGAAATTGTAGTTTATTGGCCGTTTGGACAGCTTTTCCATCTCTTTCAAGTTTCTGGTTTAAAAGCCTGCATTTGCGCTTGTTTCCCACCTTTCCTGTAACTAGTCTAGTTCAGATACAGGTTTGCTGTATCCAGGACTGTTTGTAAGCTTCTGAGCCCCCCAAGCCTTTCTGTGTTGGAGGGAAGCCTTTTAGCTTATCAGTGGGAGTGGTAAGCACTAGGTAGCCTATCTACCACAAGAGTGGTTTTTGGCCCAGAAATTGTAGATTATTGGCCGTTTGGCAGTTTTTTCATCTCTTTCAACTTACTAGTTTAAAAGCCCGCAGTTGTGCTTGTTTCCCATCTTTCCTGTAACTAGTCTAATCCAGATACAGATTTTCTGTATCCAGGACTGTTTGTAAGCTTCTGAGCCCCCCAAGCCTTTCTGTGTTGGAGGGAAGCCTTCTAGCTTATCAATGGGAGTGGTAAGCACTAGGTAGCCTATCTACCACAAGAGTGGTTTCTGGCCCAGAAATTGTAGTTTATTGGCCATTTGGGCAGTTTTTCCATCTCTTTCAACTTTCTGGTTTAAAAGCTGGTGTTTGCGCTTGTTTCCCACCTTTCCTGTAACTAGTGTAGTCCAGATACAGATTTGCTGTATCCAGGACTGTTTGTAAGCGTCTGAGCCCCCCAAGCCTTTCTGTGTTGGAGGGAAGCATTCTAGCTTATCAGTTGGAGTGGTAAGCACTAGGTAGCCTATCTACCACAAGATCCAGGTACATATTCTTAGTTTTAGCACTTGAATTTGCTTATTCATGCTCAGCACTTGTTCAGAACTTGTTGTTAGCACTAAATAAGGTACAAATTACTACATCACTCAACCTTCCTCTTTACCTAGAGGAAAACAGTTTTTGTACTTACTTTCCTCACTTGCTTAGAGAAAAACAGCTCTTATACTCACTTTCCTCACTTGTCTAGAGAAAAGTAGTTTTTTTATTCAGGCATGGCCAAGGGTCATCTTCCAGTGTTCTCTCCTGTCTCTCTGATGAATCTGGGCATCTTGGGGCAATGTAGAAATTGCCTCATGTACACAGACAACCCTCTCCTCCTACCACCCAACACCACAACCTGTGAGAGATGCACTTATCTAGCCAAACTGGAGGTAAAGGTCTTTCCAACCAAAACTGAACTTGACAGTCAAGAGGAGAAGGTAAACACTTGCACCACACCACACTCATCATATAGTCTGACTAAACCTATACCACCAAACTCCACACATAGAAACACAAAAACATTCACGGAGGCTCTCAATAATAATCTGCTCAAGCAACAAAGGCCTCCAAAGCAGAAACACAAACAATCTCCACCCCCAACACAACCCAAATGACACATAGCCCACAGACTCAGTGTGCCAATAAACCACAGCCATAAGGCAAAACAACATATCCTACACACTAGTCATAGGAGACTCTATAGTCAGGCACACTGATGTCCCACTCACCAGGCTAAACAAGGAGAAGGTTGCTGTCAGCTGCCTGCCAGGTGCCAGGATCCGCCACATAATCCACGCACTCAGGTCACTCAACAACAAGTACAAATATGACTCTGTCATTGTCCATGTTGGTGTGAACGACCTGAGACGTACCTCCCTGGACTATGAAAAGAGACATGGAAGAGCTCTCCAATCTTCTAGCCCAGGCAGGTATGACCCTAGCCCTGAGTAGCATCCTGCCATCGCCCAGAATGATACCGCAGTACAAGGTCAAAATGATTGACTTCAACAATTGGCTAAGCTTCTGGTGTCATTCTAAGGGGATCCAGTATCTGTCTGCCTGGGACGACATGGTCGACAGACCACGAGGCTTTGCCAGAGATGGCCTGCACCTGTTGCCCCTGGGATTCTGGATACTGGCTAAGGGTCTTGCTGCCCCTATAGTGCCTTTTTTAGGCAAGGTTCAAATGATAAATTCACCACCATAACAGGAACAGGCAAGCAAAAACTGAGGGTAATGCTACTCAGTGCTAGAAGTCTAAATCTCAAAATGCACTCACTCAAGGCACTCCTTAAAATGGAGAACATTAATATCTGTACAGTGACTGAGACCTGGTTCAAAGCTCTAGAGAGCACCCCTGCATTACCACGCTATAACTCATACCATACTTTTCAGCCATCTAACCTGGACCAGAACACCAAAGGCAGAGGTGTGTTCATATTCATTAAGGATATCCACACCTCCAGGCTAGTTGTGCAGCATAATGCATCCAAGGTTATCCACGTGCAACTAATTCTGGGCAAAACTGCAATCCAAATTGTAGCTTGCTACAGATGCCCCACCATGCCCCAGGATTCCCACTCCTCTTTTCTTGATATACTGGAAAATATTAGGGTTCAACAAAACACCCTAATAATGGTTGATTTCAATTACCCCACCATTCACTGGGAAAACTACTCATGTACCAACTCCTTTGCTCAACGCTTTCTGGAATTCATAAATTCCAACGCCCTGGATCAACTTATCCACACCCCCACCAGGGGCAATAATATCCTAGACCTAGCCATTACCAACATAAGTGACCGGTTTCACACCTGAAGTCAACTCCTCATTGGTCAGATCCAATCATAAGCTAATCACCCTAGATATCCGCATCTCGCCCCCACCCACCATTAAGGAAACCACAGTAAAAAATGTCTCCAAAGCCAACTTCATGCTTCCTAAGACAGAAGTGGTGAACTTCATGACACCCATGCAGATGGACAATACAGTTCCGACTTCTGAATCCTACACAAATGCACTCTATAAGCACTTACACGAGTGCATGGATTGTGCTATCCCAAACAGAACCAAGACTTTATCATCCAAAAAAAGGAAGCCAATCTGGTGGTCCCCTGCCATAAACAAACTCTACAACAGAAGGAAGAAACTCTTGCAAAAGAGAGTAAAATCCCTTGAGTGGAGGAGCTCCATTTTCAGCCACAGTAAGAAGCTGAGATCCCTTACAAGATCCTCCAAAGCTAGCTACAAAAACAAAATTGCCACTGATTCTAAGGGCAACCACAAAGCATTCTATAGCTATGTCAAAAATCTCAATGGCAACACCCAGATCTGCTCTGAGTTACAGCACAACAGCATGAAAATTACAGAACCAACTGATATTGCCAACATCCTGGCAGATAGGTTCAGTGCCAACTTTACACCCCTCTCACCCACTAAAGGGCCCATATCAATACAGGAAGAATGTAGAGTCTCTGTAATCACATCTATGCAGGTAAAAGCTGCACTCTCTAAAGCCAAAAACACAGCATCCGTGGGACTGGACAGCATCCCAGGCTGCATTTTACATGAACTTCAGAATGAACTGGCTCTCTGCCTAAGCACCATGTTCAGTCATAGTCTCACATCAGGCTTTGTGCGCCCCATTAGCCTGATGAGCCTGGTCTGCAAGGCCATGTAATGTATCATCATGGAACTCATAAACAAAGACATTAGTAACCTCAAATCTCTGGACCCCACCCATTTTGGGTTTGTGAAAGGCAGATCATGCCTTCTGAACCTGACTGGCTTCTTTGAGGTAGTCTCCAAAGCCATAGACAAGGGTAAGGTGGTTCACACAGCCTATCTTGACCTCGCCAAGGCTTTCCACACCATCCCCCATTCTGGAATTATAGCTAAACTCACTAAACTAGGTATAAATTCCTACATCACAAGATGGGTTGCCAACTGGCTCACTGACAGAATCCACACTGTAAAAGTTGCAGACTCGATGACTTCAAACAAGTGACAAGTGGAGTACCACAGGGTTCAGTCCTGGAACCTCTCCTGTTTGGTATCTACTTCTCTAAAGTACAGGCTAACACAGAAGGCCTCTGGCTAATGAAGTTCACAGCTGACTGCAAACTAGGAGCCATAGTCAAGTCCCCAAATGATGTGCACATCCTATAGAAGGGCCTCACTGAGACAGATACCTGGTATCAGAGGCATGGCCTCAAGCTTAATGCCAAAAAGTGCATTGTCATCCCCTTTGTTAAAAACTCTGTAACCATGAACTACCACATAAACGGCAGTCAACTTAATGCCGAATGTGTGATAAGAGACCTTGGGACCCAGGTGGACAGTAGTCTCTCCTTTGATAATCACATCACCACAGTAGTCAGGAAATCTTTCTATGTGGCACACCTCATAACAAAAGGGTTCTCATCCAGAAAAAAAGAGGTCATTGTTCCCCTCTACTCGGCACTCATTAGACCCATTATAGAGTGCAACGCCCCTTTTGGAATGTACCTCACAAGACATCTGCAGCAGCTGGAAAGGCAACAGAAGTACCTCACAAAGAGGATTATTGGCCTCAAACAGATGCCCTACACTGACTGTCTCAAAAAACTCCAGCTTTACTCTGTAGCATATCGCCTACTCCGAGGAGATCTCTGCCTAACATATAAAGCTATGTTAAACCCAGAGCTATTGGACATGCTACACCTAAAGAAATCCCAATCACTCTGAGCTACACGCTACAGACCTAAACATTGTCACCACAATAAACAGGAAATGGTGGGGGGATAGATTCCTGTCCCAGAGACTTCATATACTCTGGAACAAGCTACCCATCTATGTCAAGCAAAGTTCCTCATTAGCACTCTTCAAGAAAAATCTTGATGAGTGGATGGGAAATAGGAAATACACCCCGAGGATCACTTCTGTGGCTCTGTTCGACAGGGGCACAGGAAATTAACTTTCCTGGGTGGCGTAAGCCAGGGAACCTTGTTGGCTAGGCTTACTTAGGCCCTTGGGCCTATAGCCTAGTACCTACCTATGAACCTATGAACCTATGACTGAAAAAAAAACAAAAAAAAAAAAGAACATACAACCTTTTATGCATGAAAGCCAGAAGTATAACTCCGTCTCTCACAAATGAATATGCTAATCTCATTTTGTTCTTCTAGTCTACAATTGCAGATGTAACATGAAAGAGGCAGACATATTGTTCAGGTAATGTGATAGGTGTTATGTTCTGAACTTCAGGTTAAATCACTTAAAACTGCCATTGCTTTCTATCCGTTAAACATGACGTTGTTATTTTAAGATATTCAGTATTATTACCAGGGCTTTCAGTGTCGCACTTTCTGAATCCTGTGTCAAAACAAAAAGATAATTAAGAATGTGTATCTCTTTCAGTTGATTTAGTTTAGCTCGCAAATGTAAAATTTATTTTCTGTTTAAAAAAATCCAATTAGCCTGGATTTCAGAATGACAGTTGCTGCATTCATACCGTGGTTTGAAATAATTTTATTATAAATTTCAGTATAACATTTAAATTTATAAAATTTTGCTGTCTTGAACAAATTATATGCAGCTTATAGCTTTGGCATAGTTTTCAGTATATATTCTGCAAAGTTTAAATATAAAGGTTTTGTGACCTTTTCTCATATACACATGTAATATAATATTAAAGGCTTGCATCAAAGTGATTTCATTACACCAAAATAAAACTTTCCAGCTTATTTGGAACAAGCAGTTTTTATCGTGCTGCTAAGAAACTAGATCTATTACCCTTAACACAGAGTCTATAAAATGCATACATTCTCCTTCACTATTCAAAATATTGCAAGCACCTATCTTATGGTCAGCTTAACAAATCAATACAGGCTTGTAATAATGGTGCCTTTTAAATGAATTTGTTAATCAAGTAAACCCAACGAGTACAACCCTGTCTTTTAGTTGCAACCTGGGAGCACTCTCCATTTAAGTGATTTACTCAGTCTCACAGCAGGCAAATAGAAACACAGGGAATTAAGCCATGGACTACAGCATAAAGTTTGTCAGCAACATGTTACCTTTATCCTTTGCAGTAAGAGTGTAATAATGGTTTCTGATATTTTCAAAAAAAATAATAATAACATAGCTATGCCATCATGAGCCTGTGTCACAACTGAAGTACTAAAACTTTAAAATCCTGCATAAAATATCATTTTGCTGACTGACTTGCTGATTTATGCTCTGCAGTTGTAGCGGTGCAGTTAATGAAATGTACTTATATGACATGTGGAAACTCTAAGCCTGGAATATTGAAAGCTACCCATGTTACCATCACACATTTACCTAATTCACCTTATTACAGATTTTACACTTCTCTTTAGAAGTACTGCTCTAGCTTCTCCATGTGTACCCTTAATTCTTGTACCTGCAACCTACTGCATTGGCCCTCCTTATCACGCACAAGTCACATCATGTCATGTAGTCTCTACCTAAACATACATATATATGCTATACTACTCTTAAGCACACTGTCTCTGTGATTCAGAAACATGTTAGGTGTGGCTGCGGCCAGCCTGCTGCTGTTTACTTTGTGGGACAAGGTCTGAAGCTCATAAACAATTAACTGTGGGGGAAATGAGTGTGAAAAGATGTTTAGATATCTTGGTTGTGGCTGCAGTAAAGTCAGCAGTAACAGGATGTACTCCTGCGGCCGTAGGGAAAGATAAAAGGAATGCACTTAATATTGATTATGTACATGCCTCCAAGAGGCTCTTTGCAATTACGTGCATGAAGTAGAGGCAAGAAGCAAGCAGAGGGTAGACATTAATGTCAAAACTCAAGGAACGACTGTGGTGGAGTTAGGTAAGGTGATGTAAAATATTTTTGTGGGTCAGGTGCACACTTTTATACCTAGTGACAGAGATATAGAGCAGGGGAATTTGAGAGAAAGAATATGTCTCAAATGTCACCTGTAGAGATGAATCACAAAAGAATAATGACAAAGATCACAGATTAATAACAAAGTTTAAATGCTGGTCATATTAAGTTGTAATTGTCAGAATATAGTGCAGTTGCATTAGGGATGGAGCAGAAGTGGTACAAATTGAAAATGTCCCACCGATTATGTATAACTGAGAGGTATAATGACAAGGTAAGTGGGGAAGGAAGTGAGAGGAAGGTAAAAGGGTAAGGGTAGGCAGCAGGGACTCACCAACAAATACAGACAGCAGAGAACACTGACAGGGGAGGTGCTGGCACAATGAGGGAGAGCAAGCACAATGGAGGATGAGACATTAGACAAATACTGGATAGACAATGGTGTTTGGGAGGACTGGGCAAAAACAAAACCTGGGCAGACATAGACACAGAATGGTGAGTAACACCAGGATGGACTGTCTCACCACTGGACCTTGGCACAGACGGAGGAGCCAGTGTAGGGCAGGGACTCAAACCAATGAGCTGCTGGTGGTGGTTCTCAAGATGGCCAATGCAGCATCTAGCTGCTGGTCATTCAGCCCCACCATGACACCAGCCAACTGACTATGTGTGATGAATGTGTCACCTCCACTTCCACTGCTACCAGTGGGGAAACAGCCTCAACTTCCAGTGAAGGGCTGCCTTTTCTGTCCACTGCAGCTGCTGTTTTAGCTGTGGAGGTGACCATGGCATCCTGTCCTGCAGATGATATGGGTGTTTGTGCCATATGTGGGGGCTGACAGGTCCTGCTGGAGCAACAATTGCAGGTTTAAATAGTGCTTCATATAATTATAAACTAAATAATGAAAACCAGAATAATAAATGAAGTAAATGTAAGTAGTACAAAGGATAGTGAAAAGTGAGGGTGGGTGGGGGAGAGAAATATAGATGCAGCTATTACATATTTTTTCTCTGATAACATTAGAGATGCTATGCGTGAGAGAACAACAAACACGCACACTGAATGTCCATTGATGACCAAATGTACGACCAAAGGGGAAATTGAATCCATATGTAATCTGAAAAACAATTCCTTAACCTGTTGAGCTACTTCTACAAGCCCTCTGAACAGCACCATGCAATCATACTGCTTCTGTTGAACTATGGAACTCAGCATATACACCTGGGAATACAGGATAAAATGTACTGTGACAGAGTACTACTGTAAGCTGTGAAGGTGTGTAGTATGGATACTGAGAAACAGGTGGAGAGCTGTACAAGTCTGAGGAAAAAATAAACATCATGCGTACAGTTCCCATAACTTTGTTGGAACTTTGCTGTAAACTACCACAAGCACTCACACCAAATTAACACTTATGTTACAATACATAATGGGGAGAAAATCACACCCTCATCCTTCAGAACACACAAGATGAAAGGCAATTTCTGGGTGTGTTGAGCTATGTCTACAGTTCCACCAATGTCTGCACACACAGGGGTATAGCATTAAGCAGTCATAGTGCTGCCTTTGAACTATGGAACTTAGCAAAGAATTGCCAGTACTGGACAAAACCTATACTCTACACAATATACAGTTATAGCTGGTCAGCAGATTCGTAAGTCTCATAGCAACAAGATTACCTGTTCATAGTAGTGTTAACATAAAAGCCTGCGCTGTATGAAGCAATTGTACTCACCCCAGTGATCTCCAAGGTGCTTCATCCTCATCCTGTGCATTTGTCTATTCTCTGCTATAACTTCTGGGGCTACATTTTGAGAAACAGGGGTGTGTAAGATATATGGATGACACATATACTGGCAGTTTGTATGTGTAGATAAGAGAGAGGTTACTTATGGTACACTGGAGGTTTTTCAGCTCTATCCTCGGCCTACAACTGGCCAAGAAAGTCAGGATGGCATCCCTACGCATTGTTATAATGATGGCAACGCTATTCACTTGTGCACAGGATACCTGTTGCACATGAGACAACCTGTGCTCAGGCATTCCAGGCCTTGGTCTTATACTGATGGCGTTCTTAACCCTCCTGCAGTAGCTTCTGGCTGTAGTCACAGTGGAGAAGGTAGATGATTATATTTGTTTTCTCTACACACCACCTCTGTGTCCTGAAAAGGTACACTCTCTTCTCCCTCAGATGAAATGTCTTGTTTCTGAGAACTCAAAGAGAAAAATAGTAGGTATCATATGATCAGATCTCTGTTTTGGTTGTGCAATGTGGGTACCTCATTTGAATGACCTGTGGAGGGACAGCCCGATATATATATATATATATATATATATATATATATATATATATATAGGTATATATAGATATAAATAGAAATATAGATATATAGATATACAGAATATAGTGTATGACAATGTTTGAATGTTGCACTGTAAGCCATGAAACTTGCCAGCCCTATCTCTTCTTATACTCCTGGAATACAGCATGCAGTAGAGACTCCATTTCCATTAGGTTGGATGTAGAATTACATATACCTCCCGTTGCCATAGATTGAACCATACATGTGCAATGCTAATGCAGGTACATAGGTGTGTGCATGAAGTTGTGTGGAATTTAGCAAGAAGTTTGGACAATCAGAGTGACACAGATGTTGTGAAACTCAGAAACAGTAATTAGTTGAGACCTCATTGTATAATCACAATGTCAAGGCACCTGACTCTGCACATTATAAGCATGAGGAAAGGTAGTAAGTCTCATGACACTACTGAAGAAGTCATAGAGCTACAATATGTGCACCTGCAGCAGGTGACCCTTCTACTAATTGCTTAGCGGTGCTGTATTCTAGCTTGCATCACGTACTTTTAGCTGTTGTGTGACTTAAGTATATAATAAAGTAGCTTTTGCATTACCTTGAAGATTTATTGAACATCTGGAAGGACATCGTCAGTACAAGCCTAAGGCAATGGATGTGCTGAAGGACTGTTGAGCCTAATGGGAAATAGAGCAAGCAGCAAGGACTCAAAGCACATGTGCAAATATTCAGACCAACTATGAAGCCGAATTTTGAGTCATAAAATGTGCTTGTTGAATAGATTCATAGTATACCATATCTGCAAATTTTTGTGTAGCAGTGAGAGGAAATAGTCACAATACCTCATTGATTGGAATGAAATGCCTGTGGGAGAGCAAGTGACATTTTTATGTAATGTTATGAGCCTGACATTAAGTAAACAATTTGCATAGAGAAATATGACTGTCAGTCACACCAGCAGCATGGTATATGATAATGGGTAAGGCAGTGTGGTAAAGGGTTGCCTGGGGCAGTCATAACCAGCTAACTAATACTAAGTTTTTTTATTCCTGCTGAACAGTATCAAAAAGGGACATCAAGCAAAAGAACACTACTGACTCTGCTGAGATAGGTAGTCAAGAATAAAAATTCTCTGAAGCAGAGAATGAGGTAGCACTTAAGATCTTCCATTTCCATGGCTAATGGCTCTGTGGGCAGGATGCTGTCAACCGGGCCTACTGAAACCTGCCTGGGGAGATTTTGTTGTGGACAATGCTGCCAGTGGCCAAGACCACACTTATGAAATTGTCTCTTGTAGAGTCACCAACATTACTCATAAGGCTGGAAAAAAAGCTTTCCACTTGGCAAATAATAGCTGGTTAACAGGAGGTGAGCCTTCAGGTGTGTCACCTCAGACAGAAGTGGAGGAGTTTCTGGTCTCTGTCAGAGGTAATAGCACCACCACAAGGCCACACAGTATCATGCTGGATCTTGGTGCAGAGCTTCACTGTGCTCCATGCATACCCATTGGAGATGCCCCAGGTACATAGCGGTCTTCCTACATAGCAGTACACTTACTTTCCCCTCACCCAGTTACTCATTAGCCAACTGCATAAAGCTGTCTGCCTTGAGTTATACAGGAGCATTGGTGATTCAGCCTGCACATACATCTACACGAGGGATGGTATTAAAATGTTTGGTTTAAAAATATTAGTGTAACTATATCTGGTTTTAATGAATGCTTCTGGTGCTGGGTCGTACTTACACAGGATATTGTGCTTTGCTGTGCTCACAGGGGATTCTGTGCCTGGTACCACTACTGTGGAATTGCCACCACCTGACAATGGGGGTTCTGCAATTTCTGATGATGATGCTGGCAAACAGTTGGCTTGGTCAGGGAGTACAATGTGCGTGTGTGTATGTGTGTTTATGTGTGTGTTAGAAACAGAGAATGTGACTGTTGGACATCTTATACAGATACAAGTTCTGTACCTGTGGTTACTGTGGAGACCTACAATGCACAGGGAGGACAGGTTACTGGAGACATTGGCAATCAGGCCAGTGTAGTATCCCCTACTGGTCATTTATCAAAATCTGCAAGTAGTCTCATTGACAGGGTGGTACACACATGGGGTACTGATGCTTGTTGGAGACATGGTTACTGCCCTTTCACTGGTGTTGCTGTGTCAATGGCTATGACCCAACAGATGTGCAGGACCATCCTAGAGGCACAGGCTAGTACCACCATAGCCATCCCAGTGTTAGTAAGGCTTATACTTGGTGTGTGAGTTGACCTCTGGGAGTGCATGTCTCACACGCGTGATAGTTTTGACAGACTAAATCACATATTAGAACATGTCAGGTCCTCTCATACTCACCTGCCATGCATTAGGCACTGTCCACAAAGCTGTTTCACAGCTAATTCCAGAAGTGGTGACCATCATGGCCATTGAAAGCACAGATCATGGTTCATGAGAATGCTTGTCTTTCCATGGCTACTTATGTTGTGAAGCTGTCTATGGCCAGGAGAAGATGTCTCCAGGGTTGTGGCATTCACAGCACTGGCACATCTAGTAACATACATTTTTCACACTCATGCAGCATGCTGATGTCTAACCATGCTCATGGTATGACCAGTGTAACTCCTGGTAGAGGTAGCTCTCATAGGTGAGTGTATGCGTGGGATGCTGAACCCTCTATCATGCATGCCTTGGACCTGTACAGTAGGTTGAGACACAGTGCTGCAACAATTGATGAGTTTGTGTCCCAGCAAACACAGACTCATATCACCACAGCTCCCAGTACACACACACAGACATCTTATGACACTGGTCTCTAACAAAGTATTTTGTGTTAAGGACCCTCCCACACTCTGAAAGTCCCTACATACAAGTGCAGATTTACTTTTAACTGTCCTCAGCACTTACAAATTTCCATGTGAAAGATATCCATACATGTACACCTTTCGCAACCTATGCAATTGATGATAACTGTGTCCTGGAGTTCGCACATTGTTGCTTTCGTTGTCTATGTCTAATGCACAATGTGGCTGGCCTATACATGGGTAAACACAACCTGGTATTGGATTTGCATGCATTACTTTTACTGTAGTATATCTGCATAACTATGGATTGAAGCAATGTGCAAGTGGCTGCCTTTTTGTCAGTGCCACAGCACAGTGTGCCCACCTCCATAAAGCATGTTTATCCCTTTCTACTGGCTCCCCTATTGACTCCTCATCTGTCTCAGCCTTTATTGCCTGCTCTGCTGGGGGCTGCTTCTCTTACAACTCCCATTTGTGCCATAACTGCCTCCTATAGATGATATTGTGTAACATTACATATTCTGAAAATAGTTTTGCACACGTACCAGGATCATGGTGCAGGGCACCACATGATGAATCTATGCAGCAAAAGTGTACCTTAAGCTTCCCAAAGACATGCTCTACAATGACCCTTATCTGCTTAGGTTGTAGGTGTACCCCTGCTCTATCTCATTCTGTGGATTTCTGTTATGTGGCCATCAACCAATGATTCTGGGCATATCTGGCATCACCATTAAGATACTCCTGGGGAAGTCACCCTTTGCAAACTATTGGTACAGGTCACAGGTGTGTCATATATCATATGATAATTACCTGGGTAGCCTGCAGAATCATTGCAGATAACATCCTGTGCATTATGGACTACTAACAGTAGTTAATGGAGTGATATTCTTTGTAGTTCACAAACTGCCTTCCTAGGTCCCTACTGGGGCCTTTATTTTAATGTGGGTACAGTATGTGGCCACCAGTACATCTGAAATTGTCCTTTATTCACCAGGTGGATCTTTTTGTTTGTACATCTGAAAAATTGGTTGTTTCATAGAAGTTACACACGGTGTTGCCTCTCCTCTGTAGTACATGAGAACTGCATATCTTCCCCACATTCAGCATCATGGCACAAAGAAACGGATGGAGTATTCAATGTATATAAAAGGCGCACATGAGTTGGTATCCACTGAGATCAGTATTCCATGACTCCTACTGTCCAGCAAATAAAGCAGACACATGTCCACAGTGTTCTGAATGGTGTTCCATCCACACAGTAATAGATTTATAGATTGCGGCTAAGCTAAAGACTGTGGGGCCTTTCTAAGCCTAGCCAAGTTTTCCCAAAATTATGTCCTGTATCCAAATAGAATATTAAGTGCCAGGCATTTATAGTGCCAGGCCCAGTGTAAATTTCCTATTCCCCATCCATTAGTCTAAGCTGTGCAACTCATTACAGCCGAGTGCTCCTCTAGACATTTCTGTAGTTACCTCCTACTGCACCTCTAGGCGTCAAATATTGCTTGTTCATACTTGCATTAATAATACCAAAACCATGCTACATACAAGGTATCAGAATATTTTATCTTGAAGCATACATGATGGCAAACACAATTGTAATAATATTTGACCTCTGTCAGTGAGTATTTGTTAGAACTGTAAGGTGATTACTTCATTTTTTAAAGGCTCAAGCCACACCCCCTGGGAGTTAAAGGTACACACTCAAAAGAGCTGTACTGGTGGGAATGAGTTTTATACTGGGTAATAGATGAGCTCAGCTTCACACAGCTGGGAAGTGTGTTCCACAGGAGGGGCAGTTTCTAGGACACATATTTGTTTCTCTAGCATGTTCTGTTTAAGTCATAGACAAAATTCAGGCCCCTAAACCTTGTATTTCTGGTACTCTTTGACTTACAAATATGTAGAAGATTCATAACTGTGGTATTTGTGGATGCCTTGTAAGCCAGGCATAGATCACCCCTCAGCAATCTTTAGGAGACTGATAGAGGGAAAGGGCTTTAAGGTGCTCTGCATAAGGCATGTTTGTTACACCTTGTATTCTTTTTGTAAGGAACCTTTGAGGTCACTCGTTGCTGTATATGCCTGGTCAGATACATACCAAAGGGAGCATTGTACTCATGATCAGTCTGATAAGGCCAGAGTACGGTGGGATTATGACCTCTTTGGACCTAGATGTCATGCCCTTATTTATGAGCTGCACAACATAAGAGGATTTCTTCACCACTGTGACCATGTGGTGGTCAATGGTAAGGCTACTGTTCATGTGCATACCCAGATCCCTGACCACTGGATCAATTCTTAGGTATGTATTATCAATATGGTAATTAGCCAGGATGATTGAATTCCCAAAGGGTACAGTTATGCATTTTTTAACATTGAGTTTAAGACTATGGCTTTGGCACCACTTGTTAGTCAGAGACAGACCTTCTTGAAGAATGCTAGTGTCTGCAAGGGAGTCGATGATAATTCTCAGCTTGCAATTATCTACAAACTTAGTCAGCCATAAACCTTCAGCATTTGCTTACATTTCACAGAAAGAGATACCAAAAGGAGTGCTCCCCATTACCATGCCCTGGGGACTCTGCTAGTGAGTGGCATCTTGGTGGAGGTAGCCTCATCTCTTTTGACCTCCTGTGTCCTATCAATGAGCCAGCTGGCTATCCAGTGGGTGATAAAAGGGTTTATTCCTAAAATAGTGAGCTTGTATATAATGCCTCAGTGGGGCATTGTTTCAAAAGCCTTGGCCAGGTCGAGGAAAGCCGTGTACACAGTCTTACCTTCATTTAATGTTTTGGTGACCCTACCAAAAAAGTCCACCAGATTTAATTATTATGACATTCCTTAACAAAGCTGAAATGTGATGGTTCCACCATTTGCATGTTACCCATGTTCTCATTTATCATGTCCATGATGATTCTTTCCATGGCCTTACATATGAGGTTGGTAAGACTTATGGTCCTGTAGTTACCTGGATCAATGGTTAGACCTCCTTTGTGCAAGGGAATGACTGTAGTCATCTTCTATTCCTTGGGTATAGAACTTGACTGCAGGCTCCAGTTTGAAAGTGATTAAAGTGGACCAGAGAGGTCATGTGTCATGCTATTTACTAAACATGCTGGGATGTTATTGGGGCCCATTAATTCAGTGTTTTTGGCCTTGGAAAGTGCATTGATGACCTGTTCTTTAGTAATGGCTGGGTGGATTTTGGTATGTCGTATTTCCTTTGGACTATCGGGGGAGGAATGAGCTGAACCTGTCAGCCAAAAGGTTGGCAATAGCCTCTAGTTCAGTGTGGGTGATGCCATTTACAATAAGTTCTGTGCATTGTTGTGTATTTCACCTGAGGTTCTGGACATAGCTATAGAAAGCTTTATGGTTGTCCTTTGCCTGAGAGGCTATTTTTTATTCAAATTTAGCCTTTTAAGTATTAATTAACCCTCTTAGCTGCCTGGTTAGATTGGTCAGGAGGCTTTTAGTATGTATGGCATTGTTACTCCTATGATTGGCCAATATTTTTTTTCTTTTGCTGTGTAACTGACTGATATTGTGATTCCACCGGGGTGGCTTGTCTTTTGAGTTGGTCTTACAGCTAACAATATGGGTTTACAGGGATTTTGTAAATAGCTCAGCATATGCTATGGTGTTTACTGGGTTTGGGGGTGCTTGGAATTTAGCCAAGGTGTTGCTTATTAGAGAGAGGTTAGCCTTAAAATAGTTCCTAAAGCTTGTTAGTTTTGCTGGAACCCAAGATTTAATTTTTATTTCAAGTAATATTGCCCTATGGTCAGATCTGATGAGCGAAGACATTACATTGGGTGAAGAACATTGTCCCTCCATGCTCATGAGTATAAGATCAGGGGATGTTTGTAGCCCCAGGAGAATGGACCAACTGTTCCAGGATGTTGGTATTAACAAAGTTTAGGAATCACTGGGTTTGTGCATTAGAAGTGGTGAAGAATTCCCATTCTATACAGAGTTAATTGAGCTACCCCATGAATATCATTTTAGGTTGGATGGTGAAGTACTCTAGTAAATTGAGATAGGTAGTATGGATTTCCTGGGATGGGGGGACCTATGGGTTACAAGGATATGATATGAGACCCTGTTTATGGTGTTTGAATTCCAGTGGGTTATACACTTTAACTAGTCTGGATGTGAGGATGGTTTTAATATAGACTAAGACTCCTCCACCTTTAGTTCCCTCCTGTGCAGTAGCTGGTCTAAAGTTGTGAAAGGCATTATAACCATGAATTGCTGGGATACTTTCCTCAACTTTAAACCATGTCTCCATTACTACACAAATGTCTACACTTTCCAGGGAGAGGCAGGCTTGCAGGGAGTGCAGTTTCTTGTTAAGACTTCTGGCACTGAGCAGTACCAACTTCAGATATTCATTCATAGATTTGGTTAAGTTGGTAGGTTTATCAGTTTGGCATTGCCTAAAAAGGCACTATGGGGGTGGAAAAGGGCTTTGCCAATATCTGAAAGCCTAGAGCTGATAAGTGAAGACCATTCCTGGCAAAGCAGGGTGGTCTGTCAGCCATGTCCTCCCAGGCCATCAAATATTGTACCCCTTGGGCTGACACCAGAAGCTAAGCCAGTTGTTAAATCAATCATTTTCTGTTGGTAAGTGGCATCATCCTTGGAGAAGGTAGTATGCTGCTCAGTACTAGGCTCATACCCGCCTGTGACACATAATCAATGGGCTTGATCATGTCTCACTTCATATAGTATAGGGAGGTATGTCTCAGGTCATTAATACCCACATGAACTATGGCAGAGTCATACTGGTACCAGTGGTTCAATGACCTGAATGCCTATGTGACTTGATGGATCCAAGCCCCAAAAAGGCAGCTAACCATGACTCTCTCCTTACTCAGTCTGATGAGGGGGACTTTTGTGTGCCTCAGTATAGAATCCCCAAAGACCAGGAACTGTGGATGTGTTCTGGTTTGGCTTAAGGACTTAGCAGTAGAGGCATTGGATACAAAGTTACTATGTGTAGCTGCGGGTGGTGTTTTAATGGAGTGTTAATGTGATGGCTGAGGACTCTTTCTTTGATTGTACTGTGCAAGAGGTCTTCGTGATTTAGGAAGGTTACCTGTAAGTGCTTCAGCATAAGTGTGTAGGACCTTTATCTTGTGCAGTAGGTGTGGTGCAAGTGTCACTTGCAACCTTTATAGGATAAGTTTTGGTTGTATAATAGTTTTGCCTCCAGAGTTAAAGTGAATTTACATCTTGCACATACTTAATCTGTTTTATTAAGAATAAGTGGGTTGTCAGTATATGGGCCATGGTGGTGCAGCAGTTAGGGTTGACACCTCACAGCAAGAGGTTCTTCCGTTCGAGTCTCAGCTGGTGCGTCTTCTGTGTGGAGTCTGTATGTCCTCCCTGCAGTTGAGTGATGCTAAAGACATGCAGGTGAGTGCGAGCGTGAATGGGAGTGCCTTGGTTGAAGGTTGGGCGTCGGGCTGGCAACTCGGCATCGCAAAAATTCACGGCCAATCACGAGCGGACTGGAGTTCCGCTGTGGCAACCCTTAACTGGGAAAAGCTGAAAGTGGGTTGTCAGTATACATGAGACAATTGCTACAATGCCTCAGAATACCCATCTCAACCAGATTAGGCAGAGAAAGAAAGTTGCGAAGTGCATATCCATGGCTATTGATCTACTAGGGAGGAGTGAGGGAAACTTAAATATTGAATAGGTCAGTATGAGAATGCTCAGCTATGCGCAGTAGTAATGCCACAAGAGTGTAGACCACAAACCTTCCTAATCTAAAAAAACTGGTTTGGAGCCCAACTGCTGAAATCAGAACAAAGACACTTAGAATAACAGTTACAATATGCCTTCACCAACAATTCCCAGCTCAGAAGGGTGAAGGCTACCCTCTCCTCCCACAAGAGTATAGACCACAAACCTTCCAATTGTAAAATAATTGGTTTGGAGCCCAAGTACTTAAATCAAAACTAAGAAGCTTAGAATAACAGTTACAATGTAATCAGGCTTCTAACAAGCAGTAATAATGCAGCAGATTAAATGCAACTGAACACTTTAAGAACATGTAACAAAAAGCTAAATAAAGTAGGAAGAAGCACAAATACAGTAAAAGCAGCTGAATAAAATGCCATTTTTTGTGAGTAGGAAGGTAGGCAACAGAAGATAATTCAAGTTTAAGAGACTAAGGGCGAGGGCCTTCCTAGAAGATCTATCAGTGCTCAGTAGAATGAGCTGATGAGATGAGACTGGGAGGAATGTCCAAAATCAGATTTATAGTAGGGGCAGGGGACTCAAAAGCTACCAAATGCCAACAGAGATCAGCAATAGTCAGGCAGAGAACAAGTCAAACAAGCACTGCAGCTAAATAAGATGCCACTAAATATTTGTAGTTAACTGAGGAGTGGTATTTCTCAGCTCTTTCCCCTAACAAGCTGGATGGTATTCACTGTCTGCAAAAGAATTATTTTCTAACTGACCCTAGTCAAGAAACAAAATGCAATATAAGAAAAGGATAAAAAACAGAAGTAACCAAATTTAAATGAACAACTTCTATCTAAAATCAAACGCAGACACAAATCAGCAATAGTCAGGCAGAGAACATCAAGTCAAACAAGCACTTTTTCTTCTTTCAGCTTTTCCCAGTTAGGGGTTGCCACAGCCGATCAGCTTGTCCACTCATGATTGGCAGTAGAGTTTTACGGTGTTGAGTTGCCAGCCCAGCGCCCAACCTTCCACAGAAGGCACACACACGCACACACTCACACCTAGGGCCAATTTAGAGTGTCCAATCCACCTGCAGCATGTCATTGGGATGTGGGAAGAAACTAGAGCACCCGGAGGAAACCCACGCGACCACAGGGAGGACATGCAGACTATGCACAGAAGGCACCCCAGCCGAGGATCGAACCAAGTGGTCTACAATGTTGGTGTTGTGGAGGACATGAAATGTTAAGTGAAGTGGGAAGGCACGTGCCTTTCAGGGTGATGACATGCACCACTGTGACTCATATAACAGCAATAAGAACTTCCTGCAGATACACATTAAATAATGCTGTGTCAATCCTTAATATATTTTCAAGCTTTGCAGTCATGAACACAAAGATTTAGCTGTGCTCATTAATACTGGCACTAGAGCTCCATGTTGAGTACTTCATACATTTCTGAATCTCTCTGCCATCTTGATTCACATAATTTGTATACATAGTGTAGTTTATTTCAGTAAGATTGCTCATTACCAGGATTCCAAGATGGCTGCCGACTAGATTAGTCCCTACTCTTTGAGCTCCTCACAGATATTTAACTTTTGGTTGTTTTAACAACTTTGTACCAAACTTTTTCCTCAGTTTTTTTTACAAAAAGATTTTATAAAACTTTTTCTATCTATGTGGATTATTTTTTGCTCTGAATTTATTATCCTGGGATATATTTTACCTCAGAACAATTCTGATATCACATCTGTTTGGCCACCTGCTGCTTCAGTCTATCCCTGGATCCTGACATCCTGTCAATTCCACTTCATCTCTGGGCATGGCTTCAAAATCTGACTCCATGGAGACTCAACCTACAAAGGCCAAATTTTCATCAATGCTCTCTCCTGAAAAATATTCCAGTTCAAAAAGATTGAGGACATCTAAACAACCTACTGAATCTTCCAAAGTAAGTAATAAAGATATAAATGACTCAAACTTTCACTTAGATGAATTAAAAGTAGCATTAAAGCCTATCCAAAATGCTATCCAGAACTTTTCAGAACAATTTGCTGAGTTTAGTAAAACTTTAAAACAAATAAATGACAGAATGGATATGATTGAAAATAGAAATACAGCTTTAGAGATAAAAACTGATTCATCGGAAAATGACCTTAAGTCTAAAGATAAGATTATTTCTGATGTACAAGCTAAGTTGTTGGATCTGGAAGCCAGAAGTCGAAGAAATAACATCATTATTCGTGGTTTGCCTGAATCTTATGACAATAAAAATTTGTTATCTGTGGCTAAAGACATCTTCGAAACTTTGTTAAACTGTGAAACATCCTCAAAATCTATAATTGTAGAGAGAGCACATAGAGCATTATGTACTAGACAGGATTCTTCCTCACCAAGGATTATTTATACTAAATTATTAAACTTTCAAGATACTTTCCAAATCCTGGATGCAGCTAAAAATAAAAAACAATTTGTATGGAAATCTCATAAACTGTCATTTTCCCAGGATCTTCCTTCTCAAATAAAATTAAATAGACAAAAACTTGCCCCTTATTGTGCTGACTTGATAAAAAGAGGGATAAGATTTCGTATGTCTTATCCAAACACCTTGTCTTTTACAGTAAATGACAAAAGGTTTGTGTGTTCTGATCCTAAAGAAGCTAAAGATATTTTTTTAAAACATTTAAAAAGCTTCCTGATTCTGTAGCATAATATGTTTACTCTTAATGTATTTCAAAAGTGATATTTAACAGTCATTATTTATGCTTTATAATGTACATGTTAGTTTCTGCCTAATCTTATTTTTTTTCTTTTTTTTTTCTTCTTCTTCCTTCCCCTAAATAATTCACGCTGAGTGTATTCTTTATTTGATTCTGTTAAGGACTAGTGTGGCTGTGATGTATGTGCTTTACAGAATTCTAGTGTTGTTATCAGATTTTTTAACTGTCATATAGTTATTATTTTTACTTTTTTATTAATATAGTGTATTAGTACTTTCTAAGTTTTAGATTGCAGTTCCCTGTGCCAATTGTGTAGTTTATGGAGGGAGAAATTTCGACTCTCGAGATCATCCTAAGAGAAAATCTTCTGCTTCTAACATCAGCTGCTTTTGTATTTGAGCATGCACCTCTTACGAATTCTCAGAAGCGGATGGTGACGTCATCATTTCCTGTGGATATCTGCGACCTTCACATACACAGTGGCGCTCCTCGTCAGCAGGTATTAATCTTCACGAAGGACACTTATAACTGTACACTTCACTTTTAGAGTGTCTGTGTCTAGCGATGAACTTTTTTTTTTCTTTTTATTACTTTAAACAAATGATCTGTACACAATAACGCAAATGATTCTCTTCATGTTTTTCTCTTGCTTTAATGCGAGTAACTACCCTGTATACTAAGGCGGAAGTCAGTCATAAAACAGCAAAACAGGTTAGTCCCATTAAGGCCAACAAGTACTATTTATCTTTGTCCTTTTAAACATGATTTTACAATTTATTAGGCATTTGTATTGTATTTTATTTATTTTATTTTGCTTCACTATGGAAAACAATGGACATCATAGACGTAATTGTTTTCTTTTCTGAATACCAGAACATCATAGTAATAATACTGAGTGGAGTTTTTTAAGGTACTATATTTTCAAGTGATTCATAGCAATCTCAAGTATTATAAGTCTTATGAGTCATTCTTAAATGATCATTCTTCGTCCTAGGTCCAGCGTGCTAAAGCTATAAACACCTTAAGGCGTATTAGAGCACACTTTTAGCTGCATTCTATATCTCTCTTGCATAGATGTATATGGTGTTCAGTTTTGTTATGGATTGCACTAACATGATAAGACAATATTATATCTGTTATAAATACATAGTACATTTGTATATTTGTATTAATCCTCTACGGTTTTTATGTTGGCCAATTTTGATTTGGGCTACTTGTTTTTCCTATAACAAATATAATTCACGTAATGGCATCTGACCAGATGACATTCACATTATAAAATAAATGCTATCTGTATGTAATGCTTTTCATGATAAGCTTTAAAATTCCTGACACAACACTTTTAACAGATGAGTTAGCTTGTATTAATTTCATGATGTAGCATATGTACTTCTGTATATCGGATGTTTACAACTTTAAGGTCCACATGGAGAATATTTAATTAATAAATGCTGTTTTCTGTGATTGGCTTTTGGATTTTGGACTTTAACATATAAGTTTTTTGCAATGTGGTCTTGCTGTTTTGTCTGATGAAGACGGGTTAATTTAACTTGCTGTAAACGCTCACTTTTATCTGGAATGTCATATGCAATATTGAACTCGTGTTTTGTATAGTTTTCTCTTATTGTGTGCAGTCTGCTTTTTAGCAGTTTTAGTCTCATTAATTGCAATTACACAAGAATGGGTAGACAAAGAAAATATTTTTAGAAATATCACGTAACGTTATTCTATATATTTTATCTATAATGTTTGCTTGTTCTTTTAAGAATTCTACGCAATTTGTTATATGTATTATGAGGGGCTTGTAGTTATAGGTTAAGTTTAGCAAGTTATACAGATGGGTGGTTGTGAGGTTTTGGATAGACTTAACTTCAATTTTGTTGGGTACAATACACAGGTTTATATGTAAGATGTTTGATTGTTTTGGATTTTAGTTTATTTTATGTGTGTTTTTCATTGGATATTCCAAAGAAAATGCATTCGAGTTCTGTATATCTTGTATCCTGTAGCCATACTGCTTTCTTATATTTAAGAAGAACATTATAACTTTACAAAGAGCAGATCTAATTGATTCAAACATTTTAAAATTATTCCTTCAAAAATATATAACTCTATAATAGTATGCTTTTATTCTAGTGAATATACTATGAGTTAAGATGATGTCTAGTAGTCTTTATTTACATTCATATTTTACCACCAGATGGTGACAAAGTCTATTTACTATGCAGTAAATTACTGAATGATGTTGCTAAACAACAGCTATTTTGAAAGTTAACATTCATTTATATGGGATTGATTTATAAAATTTGAGTCTTTCAGGAGATAGTCTTTGCTATATCAGAAATAAATTTAAATGCTTATACTATAATTTTATACACTTTTTGTAATAATTATTATCTATATGATTACTGACAGATTCGTTGTGGTTTACTGTATGATTACTTGATAGGGTATAATCTTATTATGCTTTGCGTTATTTATAGGTATTTTCTCTATATATAATTAAAATATCAGTTTATATATATGATACATTTACTACCAGTTTTCTCATATCATTATTAATATATATAGTAATGTGATTATATTTGTCTCTTAATAATAATACATGTTATTCTACATATATTACAATTTTCATCATATTTGCTATGCTGGGATGTTTTCTTTTTTTTCTCTTTTTGCTAGTTAATATTGTTTTTTTTTTTTTTTTTTCCTTTTTTGAAATACTTGAGGAAATTCATTTTACTATTATACATTTTTACTTAATAATAGGAGCTTGTAGTTTAATATATTAAGTAGGGATTGAGTATGTTGGACATCTTGAAATTAGTTAGTCTTGTATATAGGTTTAGTAGTGTAGTACTGGTTTTAATTTTTGCTAGGCTTACATTGAGTAATATATATGTTAACCTGATGCTTTTATTATTTAAAATTTCAGCTTCTATTTTATTTGCATCTAATCTTCCTTTATCATTAGGTGTTTGGTGGGTAGGCACTAGGGTAAGGATAAAGGATATGAATAAATCTTATGTTACTCTTGATATTATTTTTCTTCTACATGTTATATTTGTTGATTTGATTGTATATTTAAATACTGTCCAGTTTAAATCTGTTTTTTTTTTCTCCATTTATTGGATGTACTGGTTTAAGTGCTGTTGGAGTTTTACTATATGTTTTCTTTACAGCATCAATATTAGTTGTTTGCTTTGAATATGCCAGTTGATATAATAGTGGATTCTTGGAATATTAGAGGTATTCAAAGCAAAGCAAAAAAGTCATTATTGTTTCATTTGATTTTTAAATCACAGGCCAATATTTGTTTTATTCAAGAATCCCATATTCCTCGACTTGATTGGAATAAAGAGAGGAATAAGAAATGGATTAAGAAGATTGTAGCCTCAGGGGACTCATCTAATTCCAGAGGAGTAGCCATAATCATTAAGCAAAAATTTGTGGGGAACATTATCAATGAGAAATTTGATAATGAGGGCAGGTGGTGTTTATTTACCACTTCTATCCATGGTCTTGATAAACCTCTTTTAGTTTTAAATATATATGGCCCATGTAATTTACAGCATTTGTTCATTTCAAAAATCCATAATATTCTCTCATCATATAAAGATCACTATATTATAGTAGACGGTGACTGGAACGCAGTAATAAATCCAGAAATTGATCGCTCTCGCCCAACTGTTTCTTATAACTATCAATCTATTATGGCTCTAAATGATTTGATGATGGATTGTAGTTTAATGGACCCACTACATACTGTTAAAATTTCAAATAGAAGTGATATTTATACCTATTACTCTAAGTGTTATCGCTCATGGTCCAGATTGGATTTTTTTCTAATTTCTGATTCTATCTCAAAATATATTTTAGATTTTAATATTGAACCTAGATTTTTCTCAGATCATTCAAGAATTTTATTAAAATTAAACATAAACACTAATACTAAAAATAAATTTAATAAGAATAATTGGTCTTTAAATAATAATCTATTACTAAATGAAGAAATTTGTAAACAATGTTCCGAAATTTTACAGGAAATGGAGGGTAATTTGGAATCATCAGATATACCTTATGACATACAATGGGCTGCGTGTAAAGCAAGATTAAGAGGACTATTTATCAGTAAAGCGGCCTATTTCAAAAAACTTTACTTTAAGAAAGAGGAGTTCTTAAAATCTAAAATTCTATCTTTGGAAAATCAACTTAGAATGAACCATGACTATACTTTAGAAAAACAAATTCTGGAATGTCAAAAAGATTTAATTTTGCTTCATCAAAATAATCTATCTTTAGCTGAACAAAAGTTACTTGCTTCATATTCAGAATGGGCCCAGGTTCCCTCTAAACTACTAGCTAGAATTATTAAAGTTAATTTTGACAGACCAAAAATCTCGTCTTTGTCTTATAAGAATAGATTATATAAAACGGATGAAGAAATTATTCAGCTCTTTACTTCCCTTTTTACTGATTTATATTCAAAGTCTTCTAATTTTAGTGATGATAATTACATAAAAACCTTCTTAAATTCTCTGCATTTCCTAAACTAAATGAGAACCAACAAAGTTTACTTTCTGCTCCCATAGCCTTACAAGAAATCTCGGATTCAATTGATAATCTTAAATCTGGTAAATCTCCTGGCCCTGACGGATTCACTCCGGAATTCTTTAAAACTTTCAAATCGATAATTCTTCCCTTTCTTTTCAAAGTATATAACCATATAAGAGTCAATGATATCTCAGATATTCATTGGAATACTTCCAAAACTATCTTAATCTTGAAAAGTAATAAAGAAAAATCTGATCCAGCTAATTATAGACCCATTTCTTTAATAAATGTAGATATTAAGATTTTATCATCTATTTTGGCTAATAGATTGAAACGAATTTTACCCTCAATTATTTCTCAATATCAGTCTGGTTTTATGTCCCGCAGACATGCTTGAGACAATACACTGTCCTTAGAATCTATCATTCATCTTATTAAAAAAGATACAAACCCAATATATGCTCTGATCATGGACGCATCTAATGCTTTTGACAGAGTTGATTGGAACTTTCTCTTTCAGACTTTGTCTTGTTTTAATATTCCTTTATTCTTCATAAACTTTTTAAAAGTTTTATACAAAGATATGTTTACTAGACTGTATATTAATGGTTACTTTTCTCCTCCTATAAAGATTACTAGAGGAACAAGACAAGGCTGTCCATTGTCTCCCTTTCTCTTTAATATTTATTTAGAACCTTTGTTGTTATATATTATTCAAAATACTTTTCACAATGTCCCTAGAATTCTTAACACCAAAATTTATTTCTCAGCCTTTGCTGATGACCTAATTATTTACTTTCAAACTCCACTATCTGATTATAGAAAATAACTAACTCTATTGATTACTTCTCTTCTGTTTCAACTATCTTTTAAATTCCTCTAAAACATATATATTTCCTCTAAATCATTTAGTACATAAAACATTTCTGTTTCCAGATCATCAATTTCAGTTTACTTATAATATAAAATATTTAGGTATCAACTTAGAACACAATAATAAATCTTCTTTTCAAAATAACATATATAAAGTTAGGAATTCAATATTATCTGACATAAACAGATGGGAACATCTAAATCTTTCACTTTTATCAAAGGCTGCCATAATTAAAATGAACATTTTGCCTAAATTCCTTTACCAATTTACATCGTCTGACCAGATAATTCAAATCCTTTTTTGAATCTGTCAACAAAGTTTTAGCTAAATTTTTATGGTTCCCCAAATCTGTTAGAATATCATATTCCAGATTATCAATGTCTAAGGACAAGGGTGGTCTGGGTCTTCCTAACCTACAGCTTTATTATTTGATTGTCTTATCTAATAAACTGTTCACCATATCTAATTACAAAAATATTTCTCACATAAATCATTCTTTATGGATAAAAATATGGTATAATTATGTCACTTCAAAAAATATAAATCCAGAAGCTGTTCCTTTTATCTCTTTGGATTCCATATCTACCAAAAATGTATCCATCTTTATTAAACAAAAGATTAAAGCTTTTCAAACTTTACTTAAATTGTGCAATTTAGATAAGATTTCTCATTTTATCCAACCAATTCATCTAAATCCAAATATAATGATTGATAACAAACCTCTTAACTTAACAAAATATCCTCTAATAAAAATTTTAAAAATTGGAGATATTTTGAAACATCTTGACTTATCTCTAACTGATTGGCGTAAGATGTTGAAAGTTAATTGGAACTATTCGCCAATTCTGCGTCAATTAAGAGTAATAATTAAAAATAAGTTTTTATGTATAGACCCCATAGAACATCAAATGAATAATCTCAACACTGTTATCAAAATACTATCGTCATCAGATAAAGTGCTTTCAAACTCCTACAAATTGATAAAGAGCTTGATGATGGAACACAATTGTCTTTTATCTAATGTATGGTCGAATTATAATTCTCAGTTATCTGACTTCCCAGAAACTTTTAGCTATCAGACATACAAAGGAATTTATTCCCTTCAAAAAAACTATTATATACGCAATTAATGATTAATAATGATGCCTATTATACCCCTTATAAATTAAATAAATTCAACCCAAACATATCTTCATCATGCTCATGTTGCTATCACCCCCAAGCAGATCTTCTCCACATTTTGTGATCTTGTCATTTTTCTCATAGATTATGGACCTCTTTGAAAGTTAGACTGCAAAGAATGGGGTACCATAAGTCTACATTGTCCTGGGAATTTGCCATTCTTCACATTCCATTAATTCATCTTTCAAAATCAGATACTTATGTTATCATCTTTATTTGCTCCTTATTAAAACTTTACATAACACAAAATTGGCTTGATCGCACCAAACTAAATTGGACTAATTTTCAAAAAATGGCCTATTCATATATTGATGCTCAAAGGAACATAGTTAGAAGTCCAAAAAAAAAGGCATTAAAGAACTTAGTATTAGAAAAAGTGTTAAATATTATCAATAGTTAATGCCATCAATTCTTTTATTGTTTTATGACGGTATTTTTTCTTTTTTTTCATTTTTTTTTCTCTATCTTTTCAGGATGCCTTACTTGTATATAACGTATATATTTTGAAATGTTTTATTATCATTGTTATATGTAGACTCTCATGAATGATGGTTTTTATTAGAGTTGCATTATCCTTATTCAATCTTATTCTTCATGTACAAAACTCCTAAATGTCTGGTTTTATATATTAATAAAATGTTTATTGAGAAAAAAGATTGCTCATTACCATCTGATTATATGGCCATCAGCATGTATCACGATCAGCTTGCATTGCAGGTGGTATGGGTGTCTTTGAATCACACACATACTTACCAGTTGGCCATTCATCACACAAAATTGCTTACTGCAATGTGATTAAATCCCACAGTATATATATATATATATATATATATATATATATATATATATATGTGTGTGTGTATGTGTGTGTGTGTGTATGTATATGTAAATATATGTTTATCATATGTACTTAACTGACTCCTATGTTCTCAAATGGTTTATCTTACAATGTCTTTTTCCCATTTCTGCTTGTACACATCAGCTTTAACTTGATGTCAATGGCAATATTATTTCAGTGAGTCTATCTTCTTAAATCAACATGCAGATGCATCAATGAACATTACATTGATTTCTACACATCAACACTCACTACCATTGATAAAAAATACACAGATTACAAAAAAGAGAACAAACATTCTCTTTTTGCAATTACTCGAACAAAACAAAAAAATCAAACCTTCAGGCATAATTTGTATGAATAATTGTCGTATTAAGGAAAGGGTTTTTCATAATATATGTGTAGGGTTAGAGTTAGGGGCAGAAGCAGCATGCTTAGAGTTAGTGTTAGCATCCATGAGTACAGTTGGAAGGGGAGGTGATATATGCTATAAATAAAATGCTGTTGGTTTATACAAACATAGTGCATACCTTCCAGTTTCATATTTCAAAGCCTACAATACATAATTTTGTCTTACTGCCTAATGTGCCTACATATACATAGAATATTACAGAACATGCTGTACATTTATTGTCTATTTTACATGCAAATATTTTATGTTCAGTTGTGCTGAACAAGTATGTTTAATTGTCTGTATTACAAATTGCCATCTCCTATGTAATCTCCCCTTTGGGATATGCTGTTACACACGTACATATATGCTATGAAATGTTTAGTGATATCTCATGCAAATACAAATACAAAAGAGGAAAATGTACAAATAAGTCAAAATGTTTAGCTGTGTCCTCTTTCCATATTATAGGTTCATAGGTTCATACTAGGCTATCTGCCCGAGGGCATTTATAAGCCTAGCCCATATTTTTGTGGCTTACGCCACCCCTTTAGTATGGGGAACTATACCCATTATTTTGCTGTGCCTCTGTCTAGCAGTGACACTAAGGTAATCCCTGGAGTATATCTGCGATCTCCCATCCATTGGTCAAGATTTCTCTTGAACAAGGCCAGCGAGGTGCTCTGCCTCACATATACCGGGATTTTGTTCCACAGCATAGGGAGTCTTTGGGTGATGAATCTATCCCTCCAGCACATCCTATTAATAGCCGTGTCGAGGTTTAAGTCTCCGCCTTGTGGCTCTGACGGATCTAGATTATTTGTGGTGAAGCATATTCATCAAATCTGGGTTTGACATGGCCTTGTATGTTAGGCAAAGGTCACCTCTGAGCAGCGTGGCGACTGAATAGAGCTGGAGTGCCTTCAGTCGGTCAGCATAGGACAGATTTTTGAGACCCTTTATCCTTTTGGTGAGGAACTTTGTGGCCTCTCCAGCTGCTGCAAGTGTCGGGTCAGATACATTCGAATGGGGCATTGTACTCAATCATTGGTCTGATGAGTGATGAGTATAGGAGACTATGACCTCCCTTGATCTAGATGTGAATCCCTTCATGATAAGGTGGGCAATGTAGAAGGTCTTCCTAACTACTTTAGCTACATGGGTGTCGAATGACAGGCTACTGTCAACCTGGGTCCCCAGGTCCCTGATAACTTCTTCTGTGCTCAGAGGATTACCACCTATATGGTAGCTAGGGTAACCTTGTTTTTCCCGAAGGGTATGACTATGCATTTTTTGGCATTTAACTTTAGGCCATGGCTCTGGCACCAGTCATCCATTTCTGTGAGACCCTTCTGAAGGATATCTGTGTCAGATGTGTTTTCAACTACGGCCCAGTTTGCAGTCATCTGCAAACTTTGTCAGCCATAACCCTCCTGTGTTTGCTTGTACTTCAGAAAAGTAGATGCCAAACAAGAGTGGGCCCAGGACTGAGCCCTGTGGGACACCACTTGTGACAGGCTTTGAGTCTGACATGGCGCCAGCAACTCTGACCCTGTGGGTTCTGTCACTCAGCCAGTTTGCAACCCATCTTGTGATGTATGGGTTAACATTTAAGCTGATGAGTTTTTCAATGATACCCGAGTGGGGTATTGTATCGAAGGCCTTCGCCAGATCGAGGTAGGCTGTATGGACTGCCTTTCCCTCATCAATGGCTTTGGTGACTGTTTCGAAAAAGTCAACCAAGTTTAAAAGGCATGATCTGCCTTTGACAAAGCCAAACTGGGTTGGATCCAAAGTCTGCAAATTCCCTATGTCTTTATTTATGAGGTCCATTATGATCCTCTCCATGGCTTTGCAGATAAGGCTTGTCAAGCTAATGGGCCGGTAGTTTCCAGGGTCTGTGGAGGCACCGCCTTTGTGAAGTGGGACCACAGTCACAGTGCGCCACTCCCTGGGTATGTATCCAGAGGTGAGACTATGATTAAACAGCTGTCCTAGCTGTGGGTTTAATTCCTCATTGAGTTCGTGGAGCACACAGCCTGGGACACCATCAGGTCCCATGGATGCTGTGTTTTTTGCTTTGGAGAGAGCAGTTCTCACTTGGGCGTTTGAGATTTTTGGGGGGCTGCAACCATTTGGTATAGATATCTCTCCTTTTGGGGGGGGAGTTTGCACTGAACCTGTCAGCCAGTATGTTGGCAATGTCTGTAGGATCAGTAATCTTCACATCATTTTGAACTAGTTCTAAGCATATCTGGGAGTTTCCTCCCAGGTTTCTAACATAGCTAAAGAAGGCCTTATGATTGTCTTTTGAGTCTTTAGCTATTTTTCTCTCAAAATTTGCTTTGGATGATTTTATGAGAGCTCTTAGTTTTTACTTATTGTGATCAAAGGTGTCTTACCTTTTAAGGATTTTGCTCTATCTTGTAGTACCTTCCTCCTTTTGTTGTAGAGTTTGTTTATGGCTGGGGTCCACCAGACTGGACGCTTGCCCTTGGTACAAAGAGTCTTTGTTTTGCTTGGGATTGCCTTATCCATGCAGTCCTGCAGGTGCTGGTAGAAGGCATTTGTAAGTGATTCAGCGGCTTGAGTACTGTTTTCCGCTGGCTCGGGGGCCTTAAAGGAGACCACACTAGTCTTTAGAAGTGTGAAGTCGGCTTTCGAGAAGTTTTTTACTGTGGTCTTTTTTATTTCAGGTGGGGGTGGGATGAGGACCTCCAGCAAGATTAGTTTGTGATCTGATCGCACCAGTGAGGGGTATACATCCGGTGTTGAACATTGTGCTCCCATGTTCGTGATGATGAGATCATATTGTTTTTCTTTTCCCGGTTAGGGGTCGCCACAGCGGAACTCCGGTCTGCTAATAATTGGCAGTAGATTTTTATGGTGCGGAGTTGCCAGCCCGACGCCCAACCTTCAGCGAAGGTACGCCCATTCATGCATGTCATTCGGAGGCCACTTCATCATGGGGAGGACATGCAGACTCCACATAGAAGGCACTCCAGCTGAGAATCGAATGGGAGAGCCTCTTGTTGTTAGGCAACAACGCTACCGCTGTACCACTGTGGCTTATATTATATTTCTGTAATGTTTCTGTTGCATTCTTTCTATTCTGCAGCTTTTCTCTTCTTTGCCTGGACTAAAATAAATAAACACAAGTGCATGTTCAAAAGTCTTGAGTATGTGGCTGAACATGGACATGAGGGATATACTAGCCATTAACTACATTAGGGTCTACAGAAGGCACACACATGCACACACTCATGCCTAGGGCCAAGTTAGAGTGTCCAATCCACCTACAGCATGTCTTTGGGATGTGGGAGGAAACCGGAGCACCCGGAGAAAATCACAGGGAGGACATGCAGACTCCGCACAGAAGGCACCTCAGCCAAGGATCGAACTGGAGAACCTCTTGCTGTGAGGCGGGAGATGATAGCAGTAATACTAGTGGTAAATAATGATAGGCCATTACCTAACAACCCTTCCTGTATCACAGCAGGACAAAAACTGGCATATATGTGGAGGACAGAGGCAGGAACATAGGGCCATATTTGCATTATTGCTGTTACACACCCTGGAAATTGCTGGTGTTACAGGATTTATTGCAGCATACCCAGTGGCGGCTGGTGACTTCAAATCAAAGGGGGGCTGCAGGAGACAGCTGAATGGGTGTGGCCAACAAGATGGGGTGTGGCCAACAAGACGGGGTGTGGCCAACAAGATGGGGTGTGGCCAACAAGACGGGGTGGCTATGGTGCAATGGAATCAATGCTTCACATACTAATTTACATGAAATAAATGCTCAGTCAGTATGGCTCATGCTGAATAGTCTACACAGCGCACATTGTTACATACACACATTGCTTTGAACACTTACCTCTGCGGTATACTGCAAACAGTACTTCATACTCCGTTGCTAGCATTCTCTCTTTCACTATGCTCAAAATCACAAAAACTGGTATTTTAAATACACTGCTTCCCTGTTTGCTAACAAGCTATCACTATGAGAGTCCAACCAAAACAAAAATGAAGTGTAGAAGAAAACAATATTTCAATGCCTTGGCTACATGACAGCTTACTTAATATCTAGATGGGAATCAAAGGCTGTGATGCATCAAATTAATAATTACTAGAATGCCAGTCAAAAAAAATAAAGTATAAAAAAAACAAGCAGCCAACAAAATCCTTTTTCTGAATACACAAAATCAACAGTATAAAAATGACAGAAAACCAGAACATTCTGCAAAACAAAGGACAGATTAAAAGCCATGACTGTACTTGTGTCTACCTTGGATACTCTAAGTGCTCCTTGCCTGGACCCATCTAAAGTCACTACATGGGGGTACAAGTTACAACAAGTATGTCGCAATTTGAAATGTCTCCAGCTGATGGCTCTGAGCCCCTGACACATTTCATATACTCTCAACCTCAGAGCAAGAAATCTGGATAAGGCCATAAATAAAAGTAGGACAAAGGTCCAAAAAATAGACAATTTTTAAATGCTGCTCTTACAAACTTAGAAAGAGCAGTAGGTCTTGCATCAGTATGACTTTTCTGTAGGGTATGAAATCTGAAACTCAAAAACACCTGTCAGTGAACCTAAGAATATTGCAGAAATGCTCATCACTGTTGCTTAGTTTTCCAACTTGTAAACACAGCATTTATACCTACTCTGTCTCTGCATATCAGGTATCCAATGTACTCCATCTTACTTCTCACAAATACACAAGTCCTGCCAAACCACAGAGTGATGGTTTAAAGTGAGCAAATGACAAGAGTTATTCACCCTGGCAACCATAACCCCCATCCATAAGTTGCAGTCTGACATCTGATGGCTATATAATATTATTTCATAGCCACAATCCACTCAAACAATTGATCACACGTTTCCAGGTTGTGCCATGCAAATTACAAAGCTAGAAACATTGCCAATATATCTGGTTTACCACTGCCAGCATAATTTTAAATAATAATACATATCTTATTACACTATTCCTGTCATCTCAGCTGTCCTCACAAATCAAATAGACAATATCTGGTTGATGACTGCTAGCATCATTGCAAGGATAATAACAAAATCTGTCTTTCCACATCATTCCATTCATCTCAACATACACTAGTCTGGGAGCTGTGCATCCACAAGGTTAATAACACAATCTAGCAATTGGTTATGTTTTAAAAAGGAGTTTTTACAGTATTTGTGACCAAAAAGAAAAGTTAACTGCCGTGGTTCACTTTCTTCATCTGCATCCTGCCTTTGCTCCCCACAAAATGTGATTCATGAAAACTGACTGACATTAACTCATATGAAAAATGCCTGCCAGTAAGAAACAGTACATTTGTTTAAAACACAGCATGGAGAAGATTATATGTCAAAAGGAAAACAACTTTTTCTATTTTTTTTTTTTAATGAGAGTGAGTTTACTACATAGCTCTCAACCTTTCATCTCCAAAATGAGGAACAGTCACCTTCATAATGTGGAACAATGGGCAAAATGTGGAACACATACACTAATGTGACTTACTAACAACTTCAACTAGGAAGGTCATAGGATGGTTAAAATATGCTGGTTTTAACTTATAAAGAAGATCCTTTAATGAATTAATATGATTAATTTCTATTTGCCATGGATTTCACTTAAAAAAATTCTCACTGAATGTGTGACACTCTGACAGACTCTTTCAATGTGGAACTGCGAGGAACTTGAACTTTTTAAGACCCCAAATGAGGTATGTTCCTCGTAATGAGGTACACTTGAGAGGTATGAAGTTTACTACGCTGTTTAAAACAAAAAATAATGCTTTCTCGTGGGTTTACAATAAATTGCGTTTCAAAGACTTCACAATGGCTGTGCAGCGTTTTTAGTGTTAAATTCTACCAATTGCTTAGTTATACAACAACACAAAGATGCTTAACATGTACATACAACACAGACCATTTTATGACAAAGTTATTTCTGTATTTTCTTAATGTACTACAAACTTTTAATTTTGTTTTGAACTTTCTGAAAGTCAATAATTTTGGCTCAATATTTAGCTGTTTGACCTTCTCATCTGTCAATAATGTGAACTAGATGTGTATAAAGTATGGCTGTTTCAGTGCAATGTGGCATGAATTGTAGCCAAGTTACTTGTAAATGTAGCCTTGAACAACCTTAATTAACATTAAGAAATCCTCCAGGAATATCTAACTTTGAATTTGTTTGAATTACAATCTTATAATCTTACATTGAATCAATTTTAGCAATGTCCACATAGACACAATAAAAAAGAAAGGCAATCTGCTCAGCTTATTGACATATCATGCCTTTTTATCCCAGTCTGTTATAGGAAATTACACACACACACACACACACACACACACACACACACACACACACACACACACACACACACACACACACACACACACAACTTTGTAGCGAAGGATTACCATGTGATCTCCTTTTAAAATATTCTATAGCATACTTGTCTAAAATGTAGTTCTAGTGCAGACTCTGTACAGGCTCCTTGAATCATCCAGGTAAAGGATCTACAAAAAGTATCCAACATACATGGTACACCATGCCCATCAACCAAATGACAAACAGACTCATCAATAACTTTCAAAAGCATGTGTACGCCTTGTACTTATTTCACAGTAAAACTGCCCTAGCAACACCAGCCAGCCAGGATATAAACAAACAGGTATGTGACAAAACAAACATTACAGGTAATATTAGCTCTGCAACCAACAGTGCAGCCATAACAGAGAAGTTAAATATTTAACAAGCGTGTCCATTTCCATCAATTGGGGCTCAGGCATGTTTTATGGGTACATACCTCTTAAAATGGAGCCTATTTGGCACAGGAATAGGGATTGTCCTATCTGCAGTCTGTGTGACTTCATAGCTGACTATGTCCTTTAGGATGCCTAGAGTTTCCTGTCTAAAAACCTATCCCTTTCTAACAACAAACAGTGAAAATTAAAGGTAAAACAACAAAATATAAATCAAAGGGGTAATTGGCAAGGCTTAAAATGGCCCCAGAGGACAGTTAACCTAGTACTAATCTATGAAAAAGTAAATTTCCTTGTCCAGAAGCTATCCCTTCCTTCCCATAAAGGGTGAAAAACAGTGGTAAGAAATAAAATAAACATTTACATAAAATTTCTTACTTAGACTAGGCAACTTCACAGTAAAGCACAAGGCTGGTTTGAGTTACAGGTTACAGAAATAAAAAACCCTTCAGTTAAATTAGGTTGTCCATCTAAATTCTACTTCTGCCAATTATCTTTATGAGTTGTACTGGCAAACTCTTTGAGGCATAACCTTACATCCCCCAACCCCCACATAGCATTACATTTGGATATATAATATAAGGATGATGATATATCCTGCTACTGAAATGGCATTGAATACAGTTTTGCAGAACTGGTTCCTTTCACAGCAATTTGAACTAGGTATATTTTACAGTGGAACCTCCTCCCTTCTGCATCTCTGCAAACTTCACTGTTAGGACAACTTCTGCAAAGAATGCAGATTAGCCATTATCTCTACCCTGAAGATGTGTGACTTAGATTTGTAAAATAAAGGTATTGTGATTATGTGAGTGCATTGCGGGTGTGCAGGGAAACATGCCCCCCCCCCAACAAATAGCGTTAGTGGTCTAGTTTACTATGAGGGACTGATTAGGAAACTATTTTTTGATCTGTTAGTCTGGGACAACAGCAATCATTTTCATAAAATGGTATTCACCTACAAAGTGTGCATCAGTTAAGGCATTCTTGATATCACTGAGTAGAGCTTTCAGACTTAACATTTCAATCAGAGTACCTTTTTGCATTTTGCACTATCTTTCTCTGCAGTGATAACTGGTCATGAAGGTATTATATTTATTTCTTACAAAAAGAAACACTGAGTGAGTGGAAGAAAAACTATTTTCAAACAAAACCTGAGCACAAGATAAACTAGACAACAAAAGACATCTTAGACGGGAATACAAAGATTTTAAGCTATCATCACATCCTGCACTCAATCTGTCATCACTAGGCTGGCAGCAGATGAACAGGATCCAGAATAATATGATGGCCACACATTATTTAAAACATAAGCAACAAATTACTAACTGTGATATACAAACCCTTATTGTGTACTTTCCTGCTGTTCTACAAATGTATATGAGGGAATAAAACGGCTAAATACAACATGCAGACTGCAGTGTTATCTTGTGCGGATTTTTCCAGCTGCTCATCGCATTTAATCCACATACAATTGTAGTATAATGCAAATAGAAATAGCCTAGGATTAATTTTTTTAAAATATTATGCACATAATGGTACTATGATGAGATCTGCTCTATGATTCAACAGCTACCTCAACCGGAGAACGCAGTCTTTTAAAGGACAAAATACCATATCAGCTCAAATTGCTGTCACAGCAGGTATTCCAACAAGGCTAATATATTTTACCCATTACTGTTCAACATATTCAGCAATGATATGTACAAAGTCACACTAATATCCATTTTAGCACAATATGCAAACTGGACAGTCTTAATCTGCAAAACCATCTCTATTCAGGAGCTTCTCATATGTAACCTGCAAACTTTCAAGTAATAGAAGACATTGGCTAGTAAATTTCCATCTGCTGTTAAATGTGAACAAAACCATGCTCATACTATTCACCAATAAATCTACAAAAAGACAAAGCCTACACTTCTCCATTAAATCATTCAGGAATACACCAAAAGAAACAGTAGATCATATCAAAGTATTGGGGGAGTGCATCTCTGCTGAGCATTCCATAACCACCACAAATAAATGAAGTGAAGTAGTTCATGAACCAAGTAAGAGAGTGAGTCCCTCATAATTTAATTTATTTACTTACTTAATTCTGCAGCACCCTGTACTTTCTTTCTGGATCTTCCTCACTGTTCACTCCAAATGATAACCCGATAATCCCTCCAAATAGAATAAAAATAAAAAAAAAAATACAATGATGATCACAAACAAGACAATTGCCAAAAAAAGAAAGCTCGATTCCTAATCGGATCCTAAACTGAACTGACTGATTCTCGCTCTCTTCCCAGTTCATAAAGCCCGGGAAGAGAGCGACAACCAATCAGCAGCATTTAGGCTTTAGCCCAGCAGGCACGTCATGACTGACGTGCCTGCAGACGTCACAGTCCGAGCCCCTTCCAAGTCTATGCGGTTTGGAACCGCTGCCGCATAGACTTCTGGGCATCACAATGATGCCTTATGTGCTCCTCCAGGCTGCAAAGGGAAAAAAAAAAAAAAAAAAAAAAAAAAAAACGCTGTTTACAACCACGCGGGTAAGGTGCGCAATGCGCATGCGTATACTTTCGAGTCACGGACTCGAAATTTAAAGTAAAAAAAAGAGATTTCTTTTTTTTTTTTTTTTTTTTTTTTAATTTAATGATTAAATTAAAACATAGACAAGACCAAAAACAACTGAGGGGGCTGCAGTCCGTCAGTCCGATGCCACGAGCTGCCCCTGAGCATACCCTTATGCAGGGATATGACATTGAAATACAAATGGATGTTGCCATGTACTGATAGCACTCAACAGACAGAATGCCACAGATATATTTGGAAAAATAACTGTGTGGTGCACAGACAAAACCTAACAGCCAATCCCCCTGGTATCATACGGATAGGCCCACAGTTGAGAGCTATGCAGACAGACAACATTCCATGAAAAAGTACCATGTACACAGAAACCCTGTAAGAACAGCAAGATACACTGCACACAACAACACTACTCACGCTGTCTGTAGGTCTGGAACCTTACTAAAATGTGAATTTGGCCTGTGTCTGCAGGTTCTGCTGCAAGAGGTATTGCTACATGCTGTCTGTAACACTGATGTCCACACACAGGAAGGATGTCATCCATACTGGAAAGGTGAAGGGACAACGCCCACAGAAGGCAGCAATTTATAATACAGGGTTGCCATGACAGTGGTTATCTGAAGTACTACACAGCATGCTGCATGTAATTAGCAACTGGTGGACACTGACTGGTGCAGAGGCCACCACCTGATGCTGCAATCTATTCAAACCAGCTCAATCACTCTACTGGAGAGAGAGAGAGAGAGAGAGAGAGAGAGAGAGAGAGAGATGCATTTACTTGCATGTAGTATATGACATAGAATAATAGGATGTATACTGTGAAAGGATGTACATGTGCCATCAGTACTTGTTCCTGTAATGATGTTGTGCTCAACAGTAGTATCAGTCCCTGTGAGAAATGGGGCATACTTGTCAAATGTGCAGACCAGAAGTGAATGGCAAAGATGTGACCCATGATATCTATGTTCTGTAAATTACTGTGGCTAATGGCTGGTGGGGGTATTAATACTGACATGATAGACACATGAGTGAGAGACCACACCACCTGCAGGACAGTCATGTTAAAGTGTAGCATAGCATGCCCAACTGCCATAGCAGTATAATATGCTTATCTAAAGTTTGCCACCATATATACCCCCTAGTGTTAGTCTGTGTTCACATGTGACATCTGTCTGTGTTGCAGCAAGGCAGAACAGTTCAGCTGTGAAGTAAAGAGGGTACATGAGTGTGGTCCAGATGTTCATATGTACCCCACATACAGATACATATATATGTGATACATATTCACAGCTGTGTATGTGTACAGAACCACAGACAGTTATACACTTATATAGGTATATAAACATCACAAAATATCTATACATATATGCACATATGTATATAGATAGATATATATATATATATATATATATATATATATATATATATATGTATATATATATATATATGTATACAGATGGATATATGTGTGTGTGTGCATGTCAATATATATATATATATATATATATATATGTATATATATATATATATATATATATATATATATATACACATGTCAATACATTTCCCCTGCCATGACATGTGTGAGAGAACATCACACATCAATACACAACCTACCTACACAAAAGTACATGGCTGCAAGATGGAGTATGGAGTGAGGTGTGTAACCCATTTTGGGAACACATTGCAATTGTATGGGATGGCGGGATATATATGTTGGTGAAGGGTATTAGGCACATATTGGTACGTAGGTCTGGTTGGGTGACAAACAAGACAGCATACAGGGGTGGTATATGACACGTGGTGGCTAAACACTGTGGACGGGTAGTTACATTTGGAATGTGGAGGCCATTGAGCCCCCACATGGGAACAATGGGAACATGATGCCCACCCATGGACAGTCACGACAGCATCTACATGGACTTAAAGATGCCTGAGCTGTGCACTGGGTAGGAGGGACATGCATGTTGAACCTTGTGTATGTGTACTGCATGCCTCCAGGTGATGCAGCACATACCCCATGTCAATGTGGACTTCCCAGTGCCCAATACCCACGACCTACTTGGGTGACAGACACATGTCTGTGTGTGCTCCATGGGGGGGGACACCATCTCCTGAGATGGTTCCACATAAAGGTAGTGATGGAACAGTAGATAATGAGGTTACATGGTGGGCAATGGATGTGATGTGGACTGGTAACGTGTACATTAGGTTGGAGTGGTGCTCCTGCTGGCAAATAACCCCTAGACATACTGGTGTGTAACTGCATGGAACATATGTGGGCTGTAATAATCCACACAATCCCAGAACATGTCCAACAATATGCATAGATATCCCCAATACTACAAAATGGCAGATGTGTAGCAATCACATAGTAGGCCTACCACATGCATATGTGGAAACATAGTGGCAGTGACAATGGCATGCAGGTGAAATACCCTGTAACAGCACTGCAACTCTAGTGTCCCCACAGGGAGCATGTCTATAACCACATAGCAGAAAGTGTTGTACAATACAATATATGGCCCAAAGGTACACATACCGGACACATACCACTAGCATAGTGTGAACATTATGTTGGAGCTGATATGGTGGCAGGAGACTGATATGTGTACTGTATTATGGTCAACTTGACATATGAGTTGCTCAGACATATTTCCATCATTATGTCTTTCAAGGAGTATGACACACCTGAGAAAACCCACATACATTGCCACTGAGGAGGAGATCATCATCGCCAGCATCATCCACAACTATCAGCTGCTGTTCTCATGGAGAAGCATGGACCAGCAGGAGAGAACAGCCATGTGGACTGATGTGGTCTGCAGGGTGAATTAGGTGGGGATGCACAGCCGAACTTATGAGCAGGTCCGCCACCATTGTAGTGACCTGCTCTGGCAAGTACGTCATCATGCCGCTGCCGTGCGGGGTGACCACCTTGTAACAGGGGGACATAACATCCATCGCCCCCACGAGAGTGGAGGAGCTGCTCATCAGCCTGGTAGCACCTGTCCACCTGCAAGAGCTCCAGACCTATATGGTCATGGAGGTGGGTGCTACTCACACACCACACATTGAGAATGCAGGTAAGGTTCCAGGGCATATCAGTAGACTACTGTAGTGTATGCATCTGTACAGGTAGACCATGCATATGTGAGATGTGGGGTATGTTACTGTGTAGTACCGATAAGCAGTAATGCATAAACTGTAGTACTGTGGACTTCAGCTGTTGTTGTACTGTAATACTCCAGCCACCCTGTAGCAATGCCACAGCTGTGGCCACTGACATCATCTCTATCCCATGTCAATGTAGGTACCCCTGGGATACCAGCAAGGCAGCGGCCAGATGCTGGTGAGTATGGTTTAAGGTTATGCTTGGCAATTCACTGTGCATGTCATAGCTAAGGTGCAGGCCATGTGCACATCTAACACATCTACCCATAATGCATGCTGTACATGTGCACTGACACAGCACACACCTCGCTAATGGGATTACCAGCCTCAAGCACATGCAATACACAGTACATCTCAGACAGCTGTGGCTACACTCCAGTGCACATTGCCAGGCACAGCTGACATCTACCCAACATACACAGCTATGTCATACACAGAGCAGTTGAACATGCTACATATAATGACATCCCACTCCCTCTGCTAACACATGCTCCATGGTCCTAAACCTAATCAACACATTACAGAGAACATACTGGAGGGATAGGGCCCTGTCCTGGGGAATCACCACACTCTGGAATGGACTACCTATACATGTCAGGCAATGCTACTCATTTGCCCTCTTGACAGAAACACTTGGCAATTAGATGGGGAATGGGAAATACACCCTGGGTAGCATGTGTGTGCCACAGCCTGACAGGGGACTAGCATTAGTGGGTGGTGCATGGCAGGTAACCCCTGTGGCTAGGCTTATGTAGGCCCCAGGACCAATAGACCAGTACTCACCTATGAACCTATGTGCACCACAGGCAACATCAGCCAGGGCCCAATCATGATCAATAATGGTCTCTACACTCACCATAGGTACAGTACATTGTCTCTGTGGTTGGTCTAATGGTAATCTACCACTCGTACATGCACCACTGATGATGACATATGTGAATACACATCAAAAAGTCACTAAACATGTGTCCACATGTGATCCAGGAACACACAGAGGCTGTGAGCAGCAGCAGAAACACACCTGATACACAGAGACACATCCTACAATGGTGTGTACACCCGTGAGGTATGGTGCACAGTACATGCCAGGGTGCTGAGCAGATGCACAGCAATGCTGTGGACATGGGTGCAGTGGGTTCCAGGGGCAGGGCCATCACCTACAAACAGAAGCCATGCATCACAGCCATGTATAATGTTGGTAACAGGGATTGACTACAGTTGCACTGCATGCTGTTCAGCCCCACATGTCCTGCATGCTGACATGTGTGTAATTACAGGTATGTGTGTGATACTGTACTGCACCATCGCCTGCTATTGTCTGTGTTATGGGGTTGCAGAAGCTGTCTGTAGGTGCTGACTGGTGGAGTGCATGGGTTGCCATGTATGTCAACTGCATGTGTGTATGTTTGTGTGTGTTGCCATGTCTGCACACACATATGTGTGTGCGTGTATTTACTGTTTAGCAGTGTTGTACAGGTCTTACAGTCTGTTCCCTGTTTTCCCCTCACAGGTGGCGAGGTGGGGCTGGGTCCACCCTCCAGGGAATCTGATGTCACTGATACAGACAATGACCATGAAGACAGGTGTGTTGAGGCACAGGAAGGGTCATCAGGGGCTGCTGCTGGACCACCAATATCCACACCATCCATGCACACAATCACACTGCCTCTACACACCTCATCACCATTGGCCCTAGCTGAGGGACAGCCCATGGTTGGCATGGACCAGGACAGTGTGGTATCTATGGCATGTGTGTCAGGACACAGCAGCCATAGCCAGATGTCAGGTGGGGTATCACATAGGCAGATGTGCAGGGGTGCTTGTAGGAGTACTGCTGATCACCATGCCCCTGGCAGACGTGCAACATCTATTTCAACCACACTCATGTTCCAGACTGTCATGGAGGCACAGGCACGAATGGAACGGTACACCAGGCAAGTTCTAAGGGCACAGAGAGCTCATCACACCTCTGTAACTGACAGCATCCGTGACCTAGCAGGTGCCATCAGTAATTACACCGAGGTCATGGATAGACGGTGGGGTGAGACATTGAAACTCATCCACAATGTCATGTCCATGCGTCAGGACAGGGCAGGATGTTTGCAATGGCCACATGGATGTATGCCAGCAACACCAGCAGCTGGAGGTCACTGTGGACATCCAAACAGTCAGAGCCACTCCTGTAATGGCAGTACCAGCCCCAGCACTGTGGGGGGCTGTCCACAACCCATCATAGCAGACAACATGCACGTGGCCCTGGCCAGTCCCAGGAGGGACCAAGATCCAGTGGATGTCTGTCAAACTCAGGGGACAGTATTCTGTCTGGCTGTGTAACTGATACTGCCTGTAGCACCCCTGCCAGGCAGAGGTCCAGTGTCCATGGCTGGAGACGGTGAACTACAAACCCTGCCAGGTACAGTCTGCCGCTGTCCCACAATTCCCTGTATAGGACAGCCACATGGAGGAACTGTGTGCATGCAGACTCACACACACACATAAACAATGAACCTAAGGCAACCACATACCTGCACACATAACATCACCAGTGGCCCATAACAATACTCAGCCCTCACACACACACACACACACACACACACACACACACACACACACACACACACACACACATTGTCAACCGTATGGCTCAGCTTAGGCCTCTGGCAAACCAAAAACACATCCTGTGCATATGATGATACCTGTGCCACACCCTGAGATCCATAACAGCAATGCAGGGACATGCTAACATGGTTCTGATGCACAGGGTGACTGTACAACAGTGTAGCAATGACATGATATGTAGCATGTTGTCATCAGTAAAGTGAAATGCTAATATCTTGGAAGGTGTAGCTGTGCAGCCATGATGCATCATAGCTTTAATTAACAATGTTATATTGTTGTCACCAGTATCTGTTCAGATTGTGTTGTGCTTGTCCATGTGCCACATGGCTGATGGGTGTAGTGGTGTCAGCAGGCCTTCTACAGTGGACACCAGTAATTGTATTGGGTGGTACACATGCCATGGCTGGGTACAACACACAGTGCCTTTGGTTAGGATGCAGTACAGGTACAGGACTGTACACATGGAGGTATGCCCCTGTGCAGGTAACACATCTGTTGCGCATGTAATCCCACCAAGACAGGCTAGGCACAACCACACAGTGCTATATATGCAGTCTGCAATGTGGATGACTTTGAACATGCTAACAGCAGGGTGTATGTCCCCCTCCCCACTCTTCTGTGATCCTCACCTAAGTAACATGTGTGTACCAATGTCGGTGGCATAGCCCTGCCCTTAGGAGGGTGTGAGGCACTCAACTACTGTGAATGGTGTAGACAACAACTAACTACCTGATTACATACACTGTACAGTATTACAGACAGCTATGTGGGGGATAGATGCAACAGTAACTGCAATTATGGCAGTCGTGTCCACAACAGCCACACACAGTGAGCTATAGCAACCCCAGTAGTGCTGCACACCACAACAGTGTGGAGGAAGACATTGACACATCTATGACCTGTGAAGGACTGTATGCCCATGGGATGGCACCTGTGGTATGTTGGCATATGCCAAGCAGTCCTGGTGGAAACATAGCATGTGAATGGAGGTAGATCCCATAACAACTACACACATTCCTATAAGCGGGATGGTGTACAAAAGCCTGCTATGATCTACATAGGCATTGTGTACTTTCTAACCCTCATCTATACATGTCATGATTGGGTTAGGGAGATATACCAGGTTCAGATTGTATTCTCTGCCTTTGACAAGTCCAACAATGGTGGGGTCCCATGTGTTGAGATAACCAGTGACATTGGTTCATTGTTGGTATGTTCCATGTCCCTGCAGACCATGGTCATCAGGCTATTGGGTGGTAGTTCCCAGTTGACATGGTGGGTTTGTGGATGTCCTTGCCAACATTGGTGAAATCATTGTCAGGTGTAGGGCTATTGGATTGCATGAGGGAACCCAGCTACTTACTGCACCTACCCAGGGGGTTCCCCCAAGCATGACATGTCACTTGACTGTACTGCATGATATGTCAGTAATGCCAGCATTACATCCTACAGGTGGGATGGAGTATTGTTAACATGTACTGCCCTTGTCGTGTAGGGTCCTGCTTATGGCATCTGCTAAGGTTGGTATTGTATTGCAGGCCAGATGTATTTGGCTGGGGCAGGAATACCTACCCATGCCAGATGTATGTTGTTCGGGTCTCTCAAACCCATCAATGGTGCATATGTGGTTATGTTCCCAGTTCCATCTACAGATGTATGTCCATATATGCCTATATTGATATATATGTGTTCACCTTTGACTGGGGGGACAATCATTCCTTCGAACAGCTCTTTCTGCAAACTGAAAGGACTAACCCATCATTTCTTACTGCACCACAGTTAAGAGAACTGCAGTTCTAAAGGCACCTTTGCTGCCACTCGTACTGCAAGTTGGAATACATATCATAATGGCAGGGGGCATGACTCCCTGCACCCCCCCTGGGGGGCTGGGCCCCCCACAACCCCCCTACTGTGATATATGAACTCCTAGTGTGCACTACAGTGGGGATAGGTAATTATTCCCCATTCCCACTATAGTGGCATCCACAACCAAATTGCCTAATCTGCAGTGAGCGAATGCATATTGACATTCGCACATTGCACATTTGGTGCATGTATTGCAGGACTGTGCAATGCTGAGAGCATACTTTAGGCCTACCAGCTTCTGGACACATGGATTTCTCCCTTTGAAAGGTGAGCCATATATATGCTGACATATATGCATTCCTAGTGCTGTCTATATTTGGACATGTGGATACATACATATATATCGATGGCTATATGCGTATCTATGTATATATGTATTTATTGGCTTATATTTATTTATTTATTTATTTATTTATTTGCAGTTGGTTTACCAGGATAGTCCATTGGGCCAAAAAGAACCCATTTTCAATGGAGTCCTGGGGAGAAAAGCTCCAGCACAGACAAAATTAGGTACATACACAAGATTGCTAAATATTTATACAAAATAGTAGATAAAAAGTCCTGGGGAGAAAAGCTCCAGCACAGACAAAATTAGGTACATACACAAGATTGCTAAATATTTATACAAAAGTAGTAGATAAAACATTTAAGCTCAAAATTCAAAAGCATTCAAAACAATACAATCAATGAGGATTAATGTGAAGTAAATGAGCTGGGAAGTAATGTGAATTACATAACAGAGGAGTTATGCAGAAGGAACATAAAAGTACATTATAGAGTGGATTCTGAAGGAACACAAGCTTTGTTAGGTAAAGTTCGGTATCATAAGCATAAAGGAGGTAAGGATGTCATATATTTATGAGGGGAGGGAGCAAGAGCAATCCCATTGGGACCTTAGATATGTGTGAAGATACTTTTTAAACATGTAGTGGTTAGAGGTGAATGCGAATGGATGGTGGGAGTGAGTTCCAGACGGAAAGGTTACAGGATAGTAAGTGTTTACCTGGGGGATAAGATGGTTTATGAACTTCCAGTAGGTTTTGATTGTTGGACCTTAAGACTCTATTTGGTAGGTGCATTTTAAAGGCAGAAGACAGGGAGGGACAAAGAGAGGGGTTGAGAATGAGCTTATGAGCTAAAGTCAGCTGTATATAGATGAGATGATTAGATAGTTCGAGCCAATTTAGTTTTTGGAGAGAGGAACAGTGGTGGGTGGAGGATCTGTGGCTATTAGCGAATTTGGCAATTTTGTTATAGCAGGAGGAAAGCTGTTTTTTTAGAGAGATCTGAAGATTAGTCAGTAATGGAGCCCCATAGAGAAGAGAGGGGATGAGAAAGGAGGAAGCGAGAATGATTTTGGAGGAGCTAGTAAGATACTGATTCTGACGGCAAAGCATACCTAGTTTTTGATGAGTTTTTTTAATATTAAGTTGTAGATGAGAGTTGAAATTAAGCCGGTTGTCAATTTGAACACCTAGTAGCTTAGCTTCAGATACCAGTTCCAAGGGTGAGTTATTTTGGCTGGTAATAGAGAAAGAGTTTATGTCGAAGGAAGTGGATTTGGAGGGGGTAAATACCATTAGTTTTGTTTTGGAGGCATTGAGAGCTAAGTGATTTATTTTCATCCAATGTTCAGTAATTGAGAAAGCTTCCTGAGTGAGTTTTTGGAGCGGAGAGGAAGAGGTGGCAGAGCAGATAATGGTAGAATCATCTGCGTATTGGATGATATTTGCAAATGGAATAGATTTGTGGAAATCATTTATAAATATATTAAAGAGGAGAGGACCAAGAATAGATCCTTGGGGAACTCCAGTGGGGGTACTAAGGAAAGAGGAAGTGGCCTTCTTCCATATTACAGCTTGGTATCTGTTAGATAAATAACTGGAGAACCAATTTATGGAGGAGGGAGAGGTTAAGTTGTGATATATATATATATATATATATATATATATATATATATATATATATATATATATATATATATATATATATATATATATATATATATATATGTATATAGATATGTCTATGCCTATATCTACATATATAGATATGTTATAGCCATTCAATGATGAATATATATATATATATATATATATATATATATATATATATATAGATGTATACACACACAAATACATTTATATGGTGGAATACATTTTCTGTAGTGTTGCATACTTGGGCTGGATGATATGTATGTGGAAACATCATGATGCCATGGCTTAGTGGTAAATCACTTTGTGTATGATGTGCAGGGTCCTGGTTACGAGCCTTGCAGGACCTCTTTATTTTGCTGCTGGGCAGAACACACAAACCTGTTTACAACTGCTTTACGCTGTCTTAATCACTCTCTATCCAATGGGCCATGTTCTGGTCAGCAACAAATTAAACAACTCTGGCAAGGCTCAAACCAAGGACCGTGCACACCCTAGACAGACCAATGTACCACTAAGCCATGACAGGTACACAGATATTCAATGTTTCAGAAACATATCAGCCAGTCATGTCATGCAACAGTGAAAGGAATGTATACCAGCATATAGATGCCTGCGTGTGTAACTATAGTGCAACCTTAACAGATACAACATACCCATATATGTATAGATGCACATGTATTCAAATATATATGTTGTTTTACTAACTCTGTATACATATATATTGCTATATAAGCACACATACCTATATATCTGTTAGCAGATACATATATCTATACAGGTATATATGGCCATACATCTGTAGATGGCAATTGCAGATTAACAAATACACCTATGACCACATGCTCCGTTAATGGGATTGAGGGGCCCCACACACTATACATCTTGTATGAATAGGCATCCCCTCACAGCCAAACACCTGCGTCCTGCAATACACTACCAAGTACAGTCTGCCTCCCACAGGACATGTAATATGTGGAAGCCATCAACGTCCCCAGGATACAGATACACATATATGCTGATACAGATATATATATATATATATATATATATATATATATATATATATGGGTCTACTTCATAAGATCGACAGACCATTTGATCGACATTCATTTGGTCGACAGCTCATTTGGTCGACAACCAGTATTCAAGGCAAAATCCTGGGATTTGCCCCACTCCCCAATGTTGTGTGACCCTGGAGTTGGGGGTGTGGGGGGCGAAGCCCCCCACCTATTTTCATTTAAAATGTGCAGTTTTTGTTGTATTTTCATGTTTTAAATGGAAATAGGTGGGGGGCTTCATCCTCCACACCCCCAACTACATATATCAAATCCAGGGTCGCACAATGTTGGGGAAGGGGGAAACTACCTGTTAAGTGCCTTGAATACTGGTTGTCATCCAAATGAGCTGTCGACCAAATGAATGTCGATCAAATGGTCTGTCGATCTTATGAAGTAAACCCATATATATATATATATATATATATATATATATATATATATATATATATATATATATATATGACTACACATACACATGCAGATATATGTACAGTAAGATATGTATGTAGGAGGTGCACACAATATGGAACAGCCAGTATGCCTACAGTTAACACCTGAAAAACTGGACACTGTATGGGCTGAACATACTAATATCAATAACTGCCTGCAACATATACCCATAGAAAGGTCATAGGAAAGACACCACACACAGGTTTGCATAAATGGGAGTCCTTTAATTGTGACCATAACGGTCCTATATGCCATATCGTATAGCTGTTCAAATATTGAGAACCATATGAATGGAGTACTGCAAATGTGAAACAGTTACACATATACAGTAGTCTAGAAAGGTTCACAACTGTTGCAGTCCAAGCCAAGCCCTTCAGAATGTACAATAGTGCTGACAAACTGGGCCACAGAGTACCACACAATCAACAGTATGTACTGCAGGTGTGTAGTTCAGCAGCCTCTAGCTACACTCTGTACAAACTCCGTAGGAGGTAAAGACATTTTGTGATCAAATGGATTGTACCCAGAACATAACAAGGCATAACGCACAGAACAGTCTGTATTGCAGGAGGCAGTAGGCTTGCAGTACCCCAAGTCATGTAAGTAATTGCAATATAGGTGGAGTATACGGTACTGTACATCCACATACCTTGTGGCAGCTCACCCCTGATACCCCCACATTTGTAACAGCCTAGGTCGTTTATGGTGCACCCCACCTGGACTCAATAATTCAAGACCATATACCACTGTTACATACACTGGCCTCTGCAGTGCATAAGGGTGCACATGTGTTGTGTAGGTGATGCCCACACATATATGGCCCCAACCCCAGTGTATGTGCAGGGGATACAACAGCAGTGTACTAATGGCAGCAATAGCAGCATGATATACTCACAGCCCACTACAGAGCAACCCCAACAGCATGACAGATGTGTACAGCTTGGTATGTAGATGGGGGACAGAGGCTGGAACACAGGCATATATGTGGAACCCTGTTGACATACACTAAGCAAGGTGCTGGTGTTACAGGATTGTTTGCAACATACCCTTAGTCATGGAATTGAAGTTAGATATAGACATGGATGTAGCCATGAACTGATAGCATGCAACACACACACTGCCAGTGTAATATCTGACACAGGACCTGTGTGGTGGACAGACAACACATGATAGGCATACCTCTGCCCAGCAAGAGGTTAGGCCCACAGTAGTGAGCTATGCAGACAGACTGCATTCCAAGGTACACTAGTATGTACACACACACACCCTGTAACACCAGTACTATGCAAAACATTACACAACTCTACCCACAGTCTGTCTGTAGTTCCTGAACCTCCTACAAATATGTGTCCATTCTGAGTGTGCATGTTCTCCTGTAAGAGGTATTGCAACTTGCTGCCTGTATCACTGATGCCCACATACAGGGTAGATATCCATCACACAGGAAATGTAAAGGGACCATGGCCACATGCTGTAGGGATTTATAGTGGGTGGTTGCCATGACAGTGGTAATTCAATGTAGTACACATGCGTCATTTTATATATATATATCTATATATATATATATATATATATATATATATATATATATATATATATATATATATATGGCTATCTGGATAGGTATATGTACATATATTTCCACCATATGTCCTAGACATGGAGTCTAGCCGTACCCCAGCCCCTACAGTCCCAATGTCGTAGTGCAAGGGGATGTCAGGTATGTATAGCAGGTATATTACTAGACTATTGTTACTGGCATTGGGATTGTCTTCACAGACATGGTGTGTGTGGATGCTGAAATCTGCTTATAACATGTGTGCCATTGGCTACTGACAAACATCCTAAAGAAATCATTGTAAAGTACCGCTGATAGTATGTAATGCCCCTGTGGAGTGCAGCAGAGATATTGGCCACTATATATGGACCTTCAGACACACTCCGTATGGTCCAGAGGTATACACATATTCCTTTAGTGCACCACATGTGTACCAGGCCTGACAATATGGATTTAGACAGCCATGTAGATGGGTATAACACATAATAACTGGTATACATTTGGCACCATACATGTTGGATTCACACACTCCTGTCTGGCCTGACACATAATGACTGCTGGTACAGGGGTGCCATGGACACATACTACCCACTAGATATTGACATGCATCTGTACAGCATCCCACTGCTCTGTCTGACATACATGATATTTAAGGGAGGCCCGGCAGCAGTACATCTGGCAAGTATCTGCACATGACATCCCACTGGTTAAGTACACTAAGCTGCTAGGCATGTAACAATGCACTGTGCAGGCTACAGCAGACTGGCTCAACACTGGCCTACATCCCGTATGGGGGAATGCACATGTACCTGTATATATAGCAGGCTCAACAGCCATGTCACAGCACAGGGTAAGATACACCTGTGTGACAGTGCATAACCACAACCAATGTGAACACAGCCACATATGGTAAGCTAGTATAATATTACAGTATATGGACTATCTGTTCTACACCATCCTCATATGTACCACTCACAGAATATCCCTACATATACTGGGCTGCTACACAGTGTGGTCTGATGGCTGTCTGTGGTATGGGACATGTGTGTGTATGGCCCTACAAACATGTACGGCAAAACGCACCATACAGTGGGGCAGCATGTAACATCTGATAGAAGGGGAGCAAGGACAATGACATCTACCACAGTCTGTACACAGGCTAAAGTACATATTAACAATACACACATTGCCGACATTCACCATCACTACACAGACCTCAGTACTGTACAGACTTCCACAGAATGTCCAGCTTATGTCATGAAATATAACCCGTACTGTACATGATGTGTAGCAATCTGATATATCACTGGCTTGTTATCAGATATGATAACACTATTTATGGTGTACAGCACATATGCACCACTTCATGCATGCCATATGTACAAACATTGACAGTGGTGTGGCTGACAGCACATGCACAGGGCCAGTATAGACATGTTTCTGTGATAACCTTGTATATTTTCCATTGTAATGGTGTTTGTAGCAACATATGCCCTATGAGGGATATGAAGTTGGTAACTGTCATGGCCTTCACCGTCTACAGACTGCAATCCTCACACTACTGTCTGCATTCCACAGAGAGATGCACTGTGGCTAACACATGAAACCATAGCCACAACACTGCCCAGTCTGCAGATGACCCTGCAGATGTGGATTCCTCATATACATGGAACTGACATGGCAGGTATTGTGACATGTACGACAGGCATATCCAGACAAACACTGTTAAACCAACATTACTCCAAATGCAGTATAGCAGCACTTACAGTCTGTAGTCAGATCAGGCACATCCCCCTCCTGTTTGTTGCCCTCTTTCCATAGTGTATGCTGTTAGAGGTAAATACCCAATCCATCTGAGATACTGTTTGCCAAACAACAGATCTAGTTCCTGCTCACAGTGATTGAAAAGGCCCAGCACCACCATGATGTTCCTAGGTATTGGAGTGTGTTTCCTTGCAATTGGCTATGGGATTGTTACCACAGCTGTTCCACATGCAATCAGCTAGGGGAGGGCTGCAATTCATGGAGAGGCCATCAGCTGATCATGAGCATCACGTAAAATACACATGCTGCTGCTTAGGCAAGGCAGGTGTGGGTCTCCACATCCACAAGAGAGGGAGCAGGGGAGGCAGACAGAGGCAAATACATGTCAGGGAGGGGTGGGAGTGTAAAACTGAAGCATGTTTGTGTCACACACCTACCAGCACAGGGTATCAAACCTCCGACAACTATGTAGTGCTATTACAGTTCTATGCAGTTATTGGATGCACCATATGGGTTACCTGATGTAGAGCACTCAGAACATATATGTGAGGATGAGTGACATCTGCAACAGGGATACAGTAGATATATGGTAGGTGTTGTACACGTGCCTGTCTGCATGAACAGGTGCCAGCATCAACACAGGCACACTCACACAGGGACACACACACACATTGACACACTTGGCAGGGGCAGGAGTGCAACTCATCACTAGTGGGATTTCCACAACACATCAATGTGCAGGTATCACATGCACCACATGGGTCATACGGAGGCCGTATGGGCAAAGAGTATGAGGAGATGTCAGGCATCAGACAGCATGCTTCAGTATGCCCTGGGGGTTGTAATGACTGTGGATGTGGACATATGCACCATACAACATTTTATTTATTTATTTATTTATTTGCAGTTGGTTTACCAGGATAGTCCATTGGGCCAAAAGAACCCGTTTTCAATGGAGTCCTTGGGAGAAAAGCTCCAAAAAAGAACAGACAAACAGAATAAGTACATACACTTGAAAAAAGCTCTTAATGCAAACTAACAGACAAGTTGAAAACAACAGGGCTAAGCTACTTATACAATGTAGAAAAGAATACAGTCACAAACACACGGGGTGCCAGTTCTGACATGCATGGGTGCATGTCTACACGGGTGTGTGGTGGTCAACTGTGTCAGTAGGCTGTATAAGGGTAGGCGATGGGTATACCTTGGCATCAGACCACAAGACAATGATCTGCATTTTGTCTCAGGTCTGTAGTTACTGCATTTGCCCACACAGGTGGGTATTGCATCCCCCATCTAGCCACCTGGGTGACTATTGTGTGTGGCCAATGCTGTACACTACATGTCATGTATGTGTTCCTTAGTCCATGACATGGATGGTGTCTGGGATGTTCACACCTCCCATATGCATGTACAGTGACATGTGGAACTGTACCTGGGGTGTCTGGCCCATGTTGATAACACAGATTATCATTAGATGTGCCAGTCTTGCCCACCTGTGGGAGGAACTGGTAATGGGCAGCAGGTTTACCCTTCACCTACATTGATGGCATGCCAACAGCATTCCCTGATGTCAGTGTCATCTGTCCATACAGGGCATGTTGTCAGGCATGGTATGTCCATTGTGAGTCACACGTGAAGGCACCACAGGTGGTGCAGGTGTCCATTGGGGAACATGGTAGAGGTGCACTGTCTGCATGTTTGTGCATATTGGAGAGATGGGCAGGGTGACATGCCCTCTGTAGCCCACTGCTATCACTGCATAGCTACTATCAGTGGCCAATATGCAGTGTACTACCCACATATTGGCTGCTGCCTAGGCATGTGTGTTCATATGACACATGGGTTGAGTGTGTGCTCTGGGTAATAGTGGGGTTGCTAACTTGGATTGGCTGGCCTTGATGTCAAATGTATGGGTATGGCTTTGCACCCCAGCCTCCCAGCTAATTTACATCTGTTATCCCTGTATGGTTGACATTGTGATATATAGTAGGGCCACCATAAAAGAAATTAGCAAAACCCCCTCCACATTGCCCACAGTCACCTCGACACAGTATACGAGTTACAAACACACACCTGTCATATCTGGGTGTAGAACTTATACCTAGCTACCTTATTACACTACAGCACTATGCAGTTATAGTATGTGCCATGGACATTACTGGGGATGAAAACGTATTTGTAATACTGGCAGCGTTAATGTGAATTTTCTTGTGTAATAAAGTGAGCGAGTTTTGGGACCGGTTGGACCATTGTGCTTATTAACTTGTATATATGACTGGAGCACTATTTCCCCAAAGGTATATTTCACAGTTAATGACATCAGCAGGATTACCAAAGTAGGGCATTTCAACTGTACTGCAAGTGACTAGCCTAAAATGCATTGCTCCCTATACAGACAGGGAGACACACACAAAACATCCACAACTGACATGTGTGGGTATAGAATCCCTTGACTGAGGTCTATATCACACTACAGCATAGAGCTGTTATGGGACACACCACAGGGATTAGGAGTGACATCATCCCCCAAAGGTGTATTTCACATTGAATGACATCAACAGGTTTACCAAATTAGGGTATTTCAACTGTACTGCAAGTGACTAACCTAAAATGCATTGCTCCCTACACAGACAGTGAGACACACAAAAAACATCCACAACTGACATGTGTGGGTATAGAACCCCTGACTGAGGTCTATATCACACTACAGTACGGAGCTCTTATAGGCCACACCACAGGGATTGCTAAAGAGCATTCTCCCCAAAGTTGTACTTCACAATGAATGACATCAGCAGGATTGGCAAAGTAGGGCAGTTGAAATGTACTGCGAGTGAGTAGCCTATGATGCATTGCTCCATATACAGACATTGCAACACAAACAAAACATTCAAAACTGCCATGGGTGGAGATGGAACCCTACCACAGTTCTAAATTACACTACAGCAGTATGCAGTTGCAGGACACCCTACAGTGATTACTGGGCTGTGATTTTTTCCCACAGGTGTATTTCTAGGTGAGTGACATCAGCAGCCTTGCCAAAGTTGAGTATATGAATTCTAAGGAGTGTGAGTAACCTAGAAAGCATTGTTCATTACTCAGTCACAGACAGACAGAGGCACAAAAGCTCCCAGAGTTGCCAAGTCTGGGATTAGAACACCTACCTAACTACTTTATCACATTACAGCAGTATGCAGTTACAGGTCACACTTCAGGGATTACTAGGCTATTTTTCCAGAGTTGTATTTCCAAGTGAGTGACATCAGCAGCCTTGACAAAGTTGAGTATATAAATTGTACAGAATGTGAGTGGCCTAAAAAGCATTGCTCTCTACACAGTCAGACACACACAGTTGCCAGGTCTGGGGTTAGAACTCCTACTTAACTACTTTTTCACACTACACAATTACAGGACACGCTACAGAGTTTACTGGGCTATGATTTCTCCAGAGGTGTATTTCTAGGTGAGTGACATCAGCAGCCTTGCCAAAGTTGAGTATGTGTATTGTACGGGGTGTGAGTGGCCTAAAAAGCAGTGCTCTCTACACAGTCAGACACACACACACACTTTCCAGGTCTGGGGTTAGAACACCTACCTACTTTATCATACTACAGTAGTACACAGTTACAAGACACGCTACGGAGATTATTGGGCTATGATTTCCCCAGAGGTGTATTTCTAGGTGCGTGACTTCTGCAGCCTTGCCAATGTTGTGTATATGAACTGTACTGAGTGTGAGTAGCCTAGAAAGCATTTCTCTCTACACAGGCAGAGACCGAGATACGCACAAATACACACACTCACACAGTTGCCAAGTTGGGGGTTAGGACTACTACCTAGCTAGTTTATCAGTACAGCAGTACGCAGTTATGGGACGTGCCATGGGGATCACTGAGCTACAGCTCCCCCAAAGGTGTATTTCACATTGGATGACCTCAGCAGGCTTGTCATGATACTGCTATGGGGAGGGCAGTGTGCATGGGCCATAACCAATTCATGTAGGGGTTGACATGCCACATGCGGGCACACATGGGTCATATGCCACAGGTACGTGTATACAGCTACTAGGTGACAACTTCCTTGTACAGTCATGTTGCACATCTGGCATGTGCAACACACCATCATGCTGACAGATACTGGTGGCTAGTATCTGCAGTGAGTGACACCTGCACCTCATGTGTTAGGGGCCCTTTGGCTGTGTGCTGGGTGGGACAGGCCCAGATGGCTCCTTGTCACGGTCACCCTCTTTAACACATCTATGTCTGTCTACCTTTGGCTTATTATAGTGTGTTGTCCTTACATGTATGTCTGTATTCCTATCCACTGTGTGTGCAAGGCAGGAGTGGTGCATACTGACATGTGTCTGCACTGAGAACTGTAACTGCCAGATATGTCTGATCCACTGTTGTTTGCTGACTTGGCCTTCTTGTGTTTAAGTGTGTGAGCATGCCCAGTATGGGCTTTCAGTATGTTGTTGACTGACATTGCCTTCATTCCTCTAAGTGTGTGAGCAAGCCCAGTATGGCCATCTATATTGCATGTGTGGATCAAGTTCAAGTGGTTTGTACTGTGGTGCTGACCTTTGTGTTGTACATTGACATGTAGCATGCTGTGTCTGCAGGGTATACATCAGTCATTTGGCATTGACTGTTGTTACATTCCTGCATAGCGGGGGGGGGGGGGCACCTGACTGTTTCTACATTTCTACACAGGGGTGGGGGGGGCATGCCTGACTGCTACTATAAGTGTGCATAGGATGGTGGGGCACACCTTACACTTTTACACAGCTGTTAGGACTGTACTGGTATTTCAGGTACACCATTTCAGTCTGTAGTCTTACCTATCTTGCTGGCTAGAGGCATACTATTATACTACAGATCCTAGCTTTCACTACCTACATATTAGTTTCTGACTTCCAAGCCTTCACAACTTACATCCAACTGGCTGGCCTGCTGTAATCTGTCTGTGTAGGGCTGGGGTAGGGGGTTACCCATGGGGCTCATTCAGAGGCCATAGTACAGCATTTGTTTGTGTTTGTCTACACCTATCCTGCTGGCTGTGACTGTTGTTGGGTATGTGCCTCCCCTGACTGGCATGTGTGAGTCACTTACCTTGTGGGTGTCCCAGTATTGAGGGTGGTGCTGCAGGGCTGCCTATGTTGGATGCACATAGTACACTCCCTATACATGGTTGAGCACAGGTAGTGTCATGTTTGGCATCCCTTTTACTGTATGTGCAAGTTGGAGAGAGGTGTCATTCCCTGGGTCCCTACTGTGTCAGTGCATGTGCTATGCGTTGCCTCTTTGCCAAGGCCAGGGCATACTAGGCATGCCTCCTTCTGCCTACTGGGGCAGGCTCAGGTTGTTCCTCCTCCGAGTCACTCTGCACCTATGCAGGCCTTGACACTGGTGGGGGGCTGTGTGGCCCTGCCCCATGCTGTTCCTGCTGCAGCTGTTTCCACAGGATCAAATTGTTTAGCATGGCATATACAAGGACAATTTGGGTACATGTAGTTGGGGAGTACTGCAAGGCTCCACTGGATGTGTCCAGGCACTGGAACTGTGACTTGAGCATCCCAAACACACGCTCTATTATGATTTGTATTTGTGCGTGTGAGTCATTATGGAGTTCTTGTTCGGGTGTGTGTGTGCATTTCTGATGGCTGTCATCAGCCATGGCTCCAGTGCATATCCAGCATCCCCAACTAGATGACTGTGTGGGATGTCCCCATTGGCAAATGTCTGGTACAGCTGCATCAGATGCCAGATGAGGGAATCATGGTAGCTTCCAGGGCAGCCAGCACACACATTTATTATTATGTCCTGGGCATTGCACATGACCTGGCAGCTGATGGAGGGGAAGCCCTTGTGGTTGATGTAGACCCTACCCCACTCACCTGGTGGTGCTTTAATGCATATGTGCATGCAGTCTATTGCACCCACTACCTCAGGGTATTCTGCTATTTGGTGGAAGAGATGCATATTGCTGGCCAATGCCTCATGAGTGATGGGGAAATATATGTGATCATCGACATGTGCTGACATGGCATCCAGGAACTGGTGGAGTACCCTGGATGCTGATGCCTATGAAATTCCCATCATATCCCCAGTTGGCCTTTGGAAGGTACCTGTAGCTAGTATTCTTAAGCCTACACATGCCTTGGTATCCACTGGGATGGGTTACCGTCTGTTAGTTCTGTGCGTCAGGCGTGGCTGGCACAGCTCAACAATTTACTGTAGGAGGTCCCTGTCCACCCTATAGCACTCCAGTATCTCCAGTTTATGTAGCCCTTGGTAGGTTACCCTGGGTCTGTACACTCTTCTCTGTATCCTCACTGTGGGTTGCTAAGCAGCATTCACATCCTCACCACCCTCAGCCTCTTGCACATGCGGATTTATGATAGCAAAGGTAGTCCCTAAAATTTTTTCTCTTGCTTTCGTTTTGTAAAATTTCCCCATCTGTATACACCGGTGGTGCAGAGCTTTGGGGAAAAACAAGGGGGAAAGGTGTTTGCATAGTTTATAGTGGTGTGCTGGGCTGGGCTTGTCTGCTGCTTGTGTAATTGGCTGATTCTGATACATTTCACCTGTCAGCTAAGCTAATTCTCCTTGGTTACCTTCCTACTGCTGTTTTCCCTTCCCATTGCCTCCCTGTTTAAGCCCATGTGTGCACCACGCAAATGAAGTGCTCATATGTGCACAGAGGTGCTTTTTCCTGGTTTAACTTCCTTTTTCTTCCTGTAAAACCTGGTGCGCGGCACGCACACCTGCTTACACTTTGTAAAGAGTGCTAGACAGGTTTAGACACACCCCTAGTTTAGCTGTGCTAAGCTAGGAGCAATCCCGATCCACAGGTCTCCAATCTGCTTACAGTATGCCTGACACCCCCCCCATGATGTCACCTATATCCTAGTCTTGCACCCAGCTATTTATTTATACTCTTACACTCTTGGGACCTGCCTCACACCCTGGTAAAATCTGGGATTCACTAACCTTTCCCTCATTTGCATAGGATTGCCTGCTAATGCATAGTTACATGTCCCACACTGACCCTCCCCCCTTAGCAACCACTACTCACTTGCCAGGCTGTCTTTTGCCTGCCATTGACTTGCATGGCAGAATACTGATTTTAGTTAGAATGCTAATTTTCAGTTTATTTTCTTATTTTCTCCCCGATCCCATTTGCTCGCCACTGCACTATGGTTAAACAGCCGAAATCGGCAAAAAAAAAATTAAAAGTTGATTTTTCTATTTTTTAACAGTTTGCAAAGCCAATGGCCTTATACTTGGCTATTGGCATGCTTCCTCAATGATATGCAGCCTTTATTTGGAGCTGTCATAGCTCTGTTTTGGAATTTGCAGAAATGTACTCAGTTACTAACCGAGTACATTTCTGCGGATTGCACGAGTCTTGCACGGACTATTGCAAGCTTCCTGGATTGCAAAATCACCTCATTTGCATGGATTTCTCTTGCAAATTAGGTGATTTGCTTACCAGGGCTTAGTCTGTGCAGGATTAGTGCTGGAGCTCTCATGCACTCCCCTGCCAGCTGTTCCTGGATCGCACGGCAGACATATTACCTGCATGAGCTACTGCACTCATCTTGCACTCCATGCAAGCTTTTGAGAATCTGGGGGACTGTTAAAAAGAATTTGTTAAATAATTTTTGTAATGAAATAAAGAATATTTTTAAAGTTATTGATAACACAGAATTGTGGACAGGGCCTTGAGCCTTTAATATGATTTTAAAAATTTAAAATGGTAAAATAATACACATTCTGAGCATGACAAATGTTGATAGTAATAATGCTGTGGTTAAATACTGGGGACAATTATATAAATGTAAATGTGCTTATGTCACAAGAGATAATTTAATAAAGTTGTTTAAAAAACATGTTTTTTGTAGAAAGGTGGGACATTTTATAAATAATTGTGATAAAAAAATGTTGTTCAAGTGGGGAAACTTGTAATGAGGCTAAAAACTGTGAAAATTGTGTTATAAATGTAAGCAAACAGGACATGTATGGATGGATTGTGAGAAAGAAAGAAGACTAGGATGTGATATGAATGAGAAAAACAAGTACAGCAGGAATAAGTACAAGAATGTATAAGGGAAAGCAATGATATAAACCAAGAAGAAATTTTTAATACACAAAAATGAAATAGGTAGAGGGAAATAGGACAGAAGTTAGTGATGGAGAAGAAATAAATTGGAAAATTGTTAAAAGGAAAAGCTCAACTGGGAAAGGGTTAAAGATAGAAAAAGAACATTTCAGGATGTAGGAATGAAAGTTAAAAAAGGAACAGTTAAATAAAGAATTCATTGTAAGTTAAAGAGGAAGATGGCAAATAATGCTAGGGTTTTATCTATTAATGTTAATAGCATAAAGAATGTAACATGGAGAATATGTGTAATAGGTGTGAGGTAGATTTGATAGTAATGGAGGACATTAGGCTTTTAAATAAAGAAGAAAGAGAATAGACAGAAACATTATGGATAGGGGCTATAATATGGAATATGGGTTGTTGTTGTTTCTTTCGGCTTTTCCCGGTTAGGGGTTGCCACATTGGAACTCCGGTCTGCTAATGATTGGCAGTAGATTTTTACATGCCGAGTTGCCAGCCCTGATGCACAACCTTCAACGAAGGTATGCCCATTCATGCATGTCTCCACACAGAAGACGCTCTAGCTGAGAATCGAACAGGACAACGTCTTACTGTGAAGCGACAATGCTACCGCAGCACCACCACCACAGTATAATATGGAAAAAATATTCAGAGCTTGCTATATTATATAGGAAGTGAATGCAACATTTGAATAATAATTTACTTAAACTAGGAAGATTAATGGTAGTAGATTTTAGGTGGGAACGGAAAGTGTATAGATTAATAGCAGTGTATGCATATGTGATACATAAAGAATGGGAAAAGTTATTTCAAAAGATGTTCAATCATTTTATAGTAAATATGGATATAATAATAATAATAACAGGAAATTTTAATTGTGATATAAGACATAAAAAGAAGAAAAAGATCAGATAGGAAAGTAATAGAAGAAATAATAAAATGTTGAAATTTAGCATTATGCAATTTGAATAAAAGCACACATCAAGGAGGAAAATTAAAAACATAGAGTATTTTTTTATTCTCAAAAGCTGTGAGAGCAGTGATAGAAGAAGCAGTGTAAATAGACTTTTCAGATCATTTGGCTATATGGATTGAAATAGATGAAAATAAGAAACATATTAAAATAGGGAAAGGAATTAAGAGGATTAATGAAAAAGAGTGGTAGATGATCCGGTGTGGCAACCCCTAACCCAGAAAAGCCGAAAGAAGAAGAAGAAGAATGAAAAAGAGTGGCATAAAAAGGATGAGAAGTTATTACAGAGTTGTGCAAAGATCATTTGACAATGGGAGAGTTTTACAAAAATCGGTCACAATCGTGGCTAACATTTAGAGAAAAATATAAAATAATTTATTTAATATGGGAAATAGTAAAACAGAAAAAGAAAAAAGGAATATAGAGAAATGTAAAAAGCTGCTATATGTAGTCTTGATTGGAATGAAAGAGAATCTTTTAGACAAGAAGAAGTGAGTTATCAGAAGAATCAGGAGAAAATTTAAGATTTATTATATAAACTATTTTTTATACAAGGAAAAAAGGAAGAAGTATCACAATATTTAAGTAGGACAGTAAAGGAAGACAATGACAGAAATGAAAAATGAAGTAGAAAAATTAAAAGAAAACAAATAAAATTGATATTGTTGTGGGGTGTGTGAAAGAGATGGTAAAAAAGAAAGAAATAAAAAGAAAATAACAGTATAGGGGAATGTGGTTTACTGAGGAAATGAATAAAGAACTGGAGAAACAAATTATAATAATAGAATAAGAAAAGTTAATGAAGAAAGCAAATGTAAGCTCAGCCAGACCAGATGGTATAGAATATTATAAGGTCTTAATGCAACGGCAAAAATAAATATTTAATAAAGATATTTAGTGAATAGATAAATAATGGTTTTAGTTATGAAGAAGTGTATAGAAGTGTGATGAGGTTTATATGGAAGAAAGGGGAAATAATTAAATTAAAAATTGGAGGTCAGTAATGTTGAATAATAGTGATTATAAACTATTTATGAACATATTACGATAAAAGATTAGAAAATAAATTGAATTATGTAATGGAAGAAACTTTTATGTGGGTAAAGGAAAAGGAAACCAAGAGTTATTAATAATAATTACAGAAATAGTGGATGACATTAAGAAAAAAAAATGAAGTGAAAATAATAGTAGCTGATATAAATAAAACACGTGATTCTGCAGAGTATGCAATTTTTATGGAAAATAATGGGAGAATATAATTTTAATATAATGATAAAGTATGTGAATCAGTGTATAAAAACAATAAAATTACTGTTTTAGAAAATGGCTGGCTAAATGGAGAAATAGAGATGACTAGAGGTATAAAACAAGGATGTCCAATGAGTAGTATTTTGTTTGTGATGGCAATGAATAGTGTAATAAAAGGAATAAATGAAGAAATGAAAAAGTAAACATGTACAGGAGATAGGGGTGCTATATCTTATTATTATGACTTATGCTGATGATATAATATTACCAGCTAAAAATGGAGAAATAAAAGGGTAATTATAAATATGAATGACAGATTGTAAGAAGTAGGATTAAAAATTAAAAAGAAAACTGTAAGGGTTTTGGAGATGATAAGGCATTTGAAGGAAGGCATTGGAAGGAACACAGTGTGAAAATAAAAATACATCAGTATTAGGAACTGTCTTTGGAGATTATGACATATTGAAGAAACAATGGGAAAAAGTTTTGAAAGATTTAAAAGAAGTTAGTATTATTTGGAATAGATATAGATAGCCTTTTAATAAAAAAAGTGCATTTGATAAATGTAATTTGAATGGGGATATTATCATAAATTGCCAGTGTATATATGATACCAAGAGAATTATAGAAACAGTTTACTTAAATTATATTTCAATTTATCTGGAGATCTAGATTAAATCCAGTAATAACAGGGGTGTTATATATGGACAAGGAGGAATTGTGTTTACATTTACTGAACCCAGTAGTATATGGAGCTTCATTAAATTTATATAATGTTTTTGTATAGATAAATGAAAAAGAAAATAAGCTGGTAATAAGTATATTTAACAAGAAATATAGAAAAAAGAATAGGCTATAATCAAAGTTAATAAAAGGAAGACAGAGAGAATTGAAAAATGAAGATATAAGAATGTATCAAGAAAAATAAAATTGTGGAAATTAAAGATAGAAGGAATCGAAGAACATAAGAAAATATGATATAAAATATAATGCTGCAAAATGACTGTGTGAATCCATGTGAACATTTAACAGAACAAAAAAAGTAAAAGCTATAAACCAAAGTAATAAAAGGTGTAAGAAGAATGCTGAATTTCAAGATTTTTTATGGAGGTTGCAAATTAGTAAGTTGCCATTATAAGTAAACAGGTCTTATAAACAAAAATAAATGAAATAATATGTTTTTTTTGTGGAGAGTTAGAAACAATAGAGCATGTTTTTTTTAACATGTAAAAGAGTCAAACATTTATGGGAAAATTAATAGAAAATAAGATAGTTAAATAATTCCAAGATTATAATCAAATAAATATGGATATAATTGAATATTGCTATGGGGAATATAGTAAAAAATATGTTAATAATTTAGATAAAAAAGTTTTGTATTTTCTGGACAATATGGAATGAGAGACTGAATGAGATTATCTTCAATGGTAAATGCATGTTACCAAATATAATAAAGAAAATTAAGTGGCTGTTGTGGAGAAAAGAGTGGGTGTCTATACATATGTAAAGAGATGTCAATAATGAAATAATACAGTGTTTAATGTAAATGTATTTGTAAATATGTAAATATGTAAATTGTAAATTATAAATAGTTGTACAAAATAAAGAACCACTACTCTTTATGATAAGTACCATGGGATCTTTTATACTCACATGAGCTACCACCAACTCAGGCAGATGGGGCCTTGGTTTAACATCTCACCCAAATGATGGCAAACGCAAGAGTTCAGCAGCTCCTTATGCTGCACTGCAGTGTCAACAATCAATCTACTTAGTGTGGAAATAGAACTCATGGCATACTGCACCAAAGGCAAGTGTGTCTGCTGTGACACTGAAACTTAATTCACATATGGAAAATGTAGAGCTTTACTCAGATATCTGGTCTGTGGTGGATAATTTTGGATGTAGAGATTTATATAGAGTGAATCTGGCTCTGTGGTTTAAGACCACAAGTACAACAAATGTATCAACAGGAGGAAGCCAAAGAAAGGACATTTCTGTTTTATGCATTTTATGAAATTGTTTACAAGGAGTGCAAATGGGTAACCCAGATAAGAAAATAGAATAATTACATATGTGAAGCAGTGGTCCCCTTAGAATATTACTTTTCAGGAGGTACATCTTGGTGAAACCGAACATAAAATGCTCTTAAAGGATACTTGAATGGAATGGTAGCATTATAAATTAAGGGTGGCAGGTGTAAGAATGTAGTTCTCTTTTTGTCAAGAATATGGCCTTTTACAATAGTGGAAACCCTGACAGATAAAACTTGTTCTTATGTAAGACACATTTTTAAGCAGAATTAGGCTATTTTCAGTGTATATTTCCCACCAGAAATTTTGCAGAGAGAATTTATAGAAACAATTAACATGCCTGTTGTTTTCCCAGAAACTGTAACTATTTATATGTAGATTTGAATGTAGTAGTAAGTATTAAGGATGTAAAATGTGGTGTAATGACCTGCCAAAGAGAGTTTCTAACTCCCAGACTAGGGAGATATTTACTTAACATTTGCCGTTCGGGAAAGTCCAACTAGGACAGAGCCTATTTTCAGCAGAGGCCTGGGGAGAAACACTCCAGATACATGTTTTTGGAATGTGGGAGGTAACCAGAGTACCCAGAAGAAACCCATGTGAATGAGGGAGCACATGCAGACTCTGTACAGAAAGCACCCCAGCTGAGAATCCAACCGGAGAACCTCTTACTGTGAGGCAACAATGCTAACCGCTGTATATGTGGGTCTGTATATGAGATTTTTGGGTTGGAGTACCTATTACTCAAAGAAATATAAGTTGGGTTCTAAAATATATTTTGACAAAGCATTTGTAGCTTACTTGATGGTGAGAAAGTTTATACATCCCATTATGACATAAATCATTCCTCCTTAAACAGACTTCCAGGTGCTGGCAAATACATTCCTTTATGCAGAAAAAACATTGAAGACTTTCTATTTACTATTTAAAGACTATGAACTTAACAGACTGGTGTAATTTTTGCTAACAGATATGACTGAAAAATACAGCTGAGATGAGCAAACATTGCTGGGGAGCTAGGAAAGGATAAAAGAAGTGGCAAATTAAGTAAAATCATGTGCTGCTATTCTCTGGGAAAAAGTAAAGCAGTATTAAAAGCTCATGGGTTTTGAAAATTGATTAAATGAAAGTGATATACAAGTTCAAAAGGAAATAGATTGGATTAGGCAGGAGATAGAAGAGTAAATATATTAGAAATTTGATATTTGAATAATTTTTATTGATGAATTTTAATATATGTTTGAAAAAAGGACAGCAAACATATCAAGTTGGAACAGTACAAAAAACAGGAAGCTTAGGAAAAAATAAAAGGAAGTAATAACACATTTCTACCCCCACCCACATATGATTACACAACTAAAATGTACACTATATGCATAGATACTAAATTGTGGTGAGAAATTAAGAAGAACATATTGAATATTAAAAGTAGCTATGGCATTTAAAGAAGAACAGAAAAAGCTCCTAAGTCTATATGGAGACGCCAGTAGAACAGGCACCATTTTTAAATAACCTATAGCCCCTTCCAGTCCTGTCATGCCATTGGCTGCTGGCTCCATTCGCGGCTTGCTTTTACTACATTAAACTACCCCAGACATCCCACTTTTTCTACATAGCACCTTAGCTTCCCTCTTGAAAGAGCTTTCTCAGGGAATCCTGTGGTGCTTTTGGAAGCTAGTCTGCTCCCCCCCCCCAAGAACCAGAATATAAACGAGTCTTGCTTTTACTACGTTAAACTACCCCAGATGTCCCACTTTTTCTACATAGTACCTTGGCTTCCCCTCTTGAAAGAGCTATCTCAAGGAATCCTATGGTGCTTTTGGAAACTACTTTGCTTCCTCCAAGAACAAGAATATAAAAGAGTGTATGTACCAATTGTGTACTTATCCCACTTACCTGTTGTTTTTTGACCCTGCGTGCGCTAGCAGCCCAGCATGGTCCTAGGCTCTCTTTGCTCCATAAGATCCATCCCATCCTACCCCTCTAAATGCTGTGCCTAACACTGTAATTACTCAATGTGGCCAATAGGTGGCAGAATCTACCCTCTAATACATTTTTCTCACCTCATTTTTATGCACAGAACTTTTCAGTTTACCTTCACCTGCACTATTCTACCTGAATATCTGCCTGCATATCCCTTTAAATTCTCTGTTTCCTCCCACCGATACACACAGTACCCTGTGACTGTCCCCTGTGCCTCCTTACCTCTGTGATTGTTTTCATCTTCTTCCTTCTTCTTGGCTCTTCCATCATACTCCCATTGTCACTATCCCCTCCCCCTACTCACCATTCACCCGTCCGTCTTCCCTGCCTGCCCCTCCCCCTTCTTCCTGCCTATTTCCCACTCCTAAGTCTTTATAGAGACACCATTAGAACAGGCACCATTTTTAAATAACCTATAGCCCTTTCCAGTCCTGTTGTGCCATCGGCTGCTGGCTCCATTCATGGGTGAGTGTTTTTGCTGCATTTTTATTTGTATATGTATTTGTAAAGGAGGCTTTTGCCCTTGTTATGTTTGCTGTTGAGTGCTCTTGCTGGCATTATCATTTGTATAGTGCTTTTGCCCTTGCTATGTTTGCTGTTCAGTGTTAGCTTTTGTTTTAATGCTTTTACAGTAGAACGTGTTGAGCGTACATAACATCAGCCCAGAGTCTTACTTTTTTCAGCAGCTTTCCTGACGTTTCACCAGCATGCCGCTTAAGTACTGTAGACGTACCTAGACTGCTCGTATGCTCCATATTGCCGATCTATGTGTGAGTTGTTATGCTGGGTGCTCCCATCTAACAGGCTGTGTGGCTAGTCATTTATTTATTTTTTAACTGCTGGTGCATTTACTTATTTAAATAATAGTGTTCCTAGGCTGCTCCATTGGAGCGCTCCGAGGCCAGGTATTACATCTGCAGGCAGAGCGACTAGTTTCTCCAACCGCTAGTTGATTTATTTATTTAATTAATAGTGTTATAGGCTGCTCCATTGGAGCGTTCACATACTGGCTATTCCATCCATAAGCATAGCAGCTAGCTTCACTAACTGCTGCTTATGACAAGTGTTCACAGGCTGGGTATTCCCTTCTAATGAGCATAATGGCTAGTTTCCCTACCTGTTGCTTTACTTAATGAGCATTCACAGGCCCGGTATACTATTAGACAATTTTAGTGGCTTCCACATTGCTCCGCTGTATCTGCATTATAACCATGCCACAAAATCTGGCTGCCCCTCTCTCATGTTAGTGTTTCTCTACCGAACACTGTGACCGGACTTTTTAATTGTATCCCATTCTCCCCCTGCACATGTTGTTTCGCTACTGCCCTGATTTATGTAATGCTCACCAGTTACTGTGTTTCAGCCTCTAATAACTCCACTGTTCACACTGTTGAAATTGTTGTAACTGTAAGCCTACACATAGAATTGATTTATTTCTTTAATTAATAGTGTTAAGAGAGAGGAGAGGGTTCAATAATCATTTGTTTGTCCTCATTTGTCTGTTTCTTCAATTGAAATTGCTGCCCCACTCTGGGGTTGGATCCCAAACTGCTGGTTATCTGTTAACATCTAATGTACTTGCAATGTGAATGCTGCCCTACTCTGTGTGTAAATGCATTTACTTGTTAGATGTTGCCCTACTCTGTGTTTAAGTGCAATCAGTTGGTAGATGTTTTAGGCATCATTGATTGTTTTCTACATTACTATGATACACAGTCTTCAGCCCAGATTTAAAGTGTTGCTGTATTGTATTACCTATCTGTTCCAGATTAATTAATTTTATTATTCCTATTCTCCTCCATAGTCTTCCCTTACTCCATAGTTCCTACAAACATACACCCTCACTTCTCCCCACCCCTAGGCTACCCATTAATACACAAACTACACTATCTACCTGCAGTCCTCACTCTCAGAGGCTATTACTTCTCTTTAGTTCAATAGTACCAATTAACCTCTTTTTGTTCCTTTACAGCTTGCTTTTACTACGTTAAACTACCCTAGACATCCCACTTTTTCTACATAGTACCTTGGCTTCCCCTCTTGAAAGAGCTATCTCAAGGAATCCTGTGGTGCTTTTGGAAACTACTCTGCTTCCCCCCAAGAATCAGAATATAAAAGAGTGTATGTACCAATTGTGTATTTATCTTATCCCACTTACCTGTTGTTTTTGACCCTACGTGCGCTAGCCAGCAGCCCAACACGGACCTAGGCTCCCTTTGCTCCATAAGCTCCATCCCATCCTACACCTCTAAGTGCTGTGCCTAACACTGTAATACTCAGTATGGCCAATAGGTGACAGCATCTACCCTCTAATACATTTTCTCACCTCATTTTTATGCACAGAACTTTTCAGTTTACCTTCACCTGCACTATTCTACCTGAATATCTACCTCCATATCCCTGTAAATTCTCTGTTTCCTCCCACCCATACACACAGTGCCCTGTGTATATCCCCTGTGCCTTCTTACCTCTGTGCTTCCACTCCTGCCCTCACTGATTGTTTTCACCTTCTTCCTTCTTCTTGGCTCTTCCCACTCCGTTCACCCTGCGGGCTCACTCTGCTCCCCTACCCTGCCCCCAAATCTCATCCGCCCCCACTACATCGAGATTTATACCCTAGCTGCCACACCTTCTCCACCTAGTCCAATAAACAAATCTCTCTGTCCCACCCAGCCGCCACACCTTCTCCACCTAGTCCACTAAACAAATCCCTCTGTCCTACCCCACAGATCACATCATAACACCTAGCCACACCCATTCCAGCCAACCCAACCTCCGCTCATTCAACACACTCCCCCACCCAAACCCTATATTACCATCATGCTTACAAAACCAACCTAACTTGTAACCCACACACTACTACTACTTAGTTTATCCTATCTAACCTACCTCACAAGACCCCTTAATACCATTCAGTCCCCCCATTTTCATACTACAAACTCAATCCCTAATCATCACATATTCTCTTCTACCTTTATAAACCCTTAATTATACATCTTCAACTACACCCTACTCTTCCCCTTTAAACTCATTCCCACCTATAAGTACACCCGTTCAATCCTAATTACCACTGCTCAGATAAAATATGTATCCCTCAAACAAGACACCAAACAGTCTAAATACCTGTACATCCATATTCAACAACTTATCACCATCCTTATCTCTGGTGATATACACCCCAACCCTGGTCCCTCTCCCATTCACACTTCTACCCTGCCCTCTAAACCCCCTCCATCAGGGAAAACCCTCTCCTTTCCAGCGCTGAATGCGCAAAGTATATGTAACAAAATCCCCACACTTCATGCCTGGCTTCTCCATAACCAACCTGACATATTGTCAATATCTGAAACATGGTTAAAACCCTCCTTAAAAGATTCTGAAATACCCCCTCCAACTACAGTATCATTAGAAAAGATAGAACCCACAAAAAAGGTGGTGGGGTTGCTCTCTTCTACTCTTCCTCCCTTTCAGTTACTCCATATGCTAAGCCCATCCCCCAATTTGCCAACGGTGAGCTAATCCTGGCTACACTCAAATTGAACAAGCATAAATCCATATGCATAGCCTCCCTCTATATCCCTCCTGGAGACAATACCCCTATCCTTGAGGATATTATCTCTTGGTTCTCCACCAACATAATCCAAAAAAAATAAGAGACCAATATATAGTGGCACCAAATAAATCCTTTATTGTTAGAGTGCCCAATGCACAAGAACAGACCGGTTTTGGCTTTACATTTACATAGCCTTCATCAGTGTTAATGTGTATTTGCTAAATCATTCTTTATATACATAATTTAAAAGACATGTGACCAATTAAAGATGCTCATTAAGCCCTGTCCTAATTTGACAATCCATTTTTTTCTCCATACTGTTTAATAATTCATGCCACCCTAATTTATTGCTTCTAGATCTTTCTATTTTATCTATGATGGTAAAATTAAATATGGCATTATTATGTGTCATTTTATGTTTATATAGGGCATTGGTATCTTTGTGGTATTTAATGTCGCTAAGATGTTCAGAAATTCTAAATTTAAGGGGTCTTGAGGTTTGCCCTATATAAAATGCTGAACAGTTGCAACTAGCTAAGTAAACCACCCAATCTGTAAGACCATTTGCAAAAAATGAAATATCGTAAACTTGAGGGGTATTTTGACTGCTGAAGCCTTTGTTTTTTAGAATTCTGGGACAGTGAACACAGTGACCACATGGGTGACAACAAATTAAAGGATCTCCTGACAAAGTGACTTGGGTATGTTTCTTTTTATCAAATTGACCGTGTTTATAGTGATTAAAGTAGGCAGCAAGATTTGTACCTTTCTTGAAAGAAAAGTAGCATCTATCACCCAAAATTTCACTAAGTCTGATGTCAGATATCAAAATATTTCAATGATGTTGCACACTGTCCATCAGTACCTTGGTGTTGCGTCCATATGTAGTGACAAGTCTAGGGGGCCCCCCTCCCCTCTTACATTTGACTTTGAAATGGAGAAGGTTTTCACGCTCCATATTATCTACATTATGTTTAGTATGTAGAACATGGCCCATTTTATATCCTCTGTCCCTGAATCTGAGAACTAAATTATCCCTAAAGTGTTCATAAGTATTTCCATCAGAACAAATGTGTTTCATCCTCATGAACTGAGATTTAGGGATTTTCTTACATATATGGAGTGGAATGAAACTAGTGGCATGGAGAAGCAAATTGTATTCGGGGAATTTACAGTGAACTTCAGTAGTCAACGTGTTGTCAGATGCTCTAGACACCAACACATCCAAAAATGTAATTTTATTTTTATCATAGTTAACAGTAAACTCAATTCCCCATTTGTTCTCGTTTAAATATTCAGTGAATTCCAATAGGTATTCTACATCCACTCTCCACACCAACCAGCAATCATCCAGGTAACTCTTCCAGATGTCCATTTCTCCTATATATAAGTTATGGGAGCTATCATAGATGATCTGTTCCTCAATATATGCCATAAACAAATCGGCATATATTGGGGCAAAGGATGCTCCCATAGTTGTACCCTTGATCTGTAAGAAACATTTGTCTTGATAGAAAAATATGTTTTTGGTGAGCACATGTTCTGTAAGGCAGAGGAGTAATGTGTTAAAACCTGGTGTATATAATTCTGTTTTGTTTAACCAGTAGTCTAAGGCTTCCAACCCTGCCCAGTGTGGGATGTTAGTGTATAAGGCTGTGATGTCCAGTGTACACATCAGCCATTCTGGTTCTAGTTGTACTTCTGAAATGATCTGAAGAAATTCAGTAGTATCTCTAATACATGCTCTTACACGTTTGAGAAGTGGTTGTAAGTATTTAATGAGAAACAGGGACAGAGGTTCTGTAAGTGAGTTCCTACCAGAGACAATAGGTCTACCTGGGGGAGTACATAAATTTTTATGTATCTTGGGCAGAAAATATATATATTGTGGGCATGGATTTGTGATAGTCAAGTGTAATTTAGTATTATTACTAATAATACCTTCCTTCACTGCTAAGGCTAGGAAATCATCTATTTGTTGCTTAAAGAAGGGGGCAGGATCAATACTGAGATGTGTATAATAATGTGCATCAAAAAGTTGTCTATTGGCTTCCCTATCGTACTGAATCCAGTCCTGTACAACTACAGCCCCTCCTTTATCTACCCTTATGATGACCGACTCATGATTATTGGATAACTTAACAATATTGTCCATAGAGGTCTTCGAAATATTGTTAGCCGTAGGTCTGTAGTTCCTAAATTGGAAATGTAGATCTTTAATTTAGCATTTTGAAATAGGAACACATTATGGTTCATAGGGGGCATAAACAAAGACTTGTGATATTTAAATTCATCAGTGATCTTTAAGGTTGTCTGGTCCTGAAAAAATAATTTAAGGTTTTAATTTCTTCAAAAGGATAGTATATCGTTAACAAAATTTTCTTCAGGAACAAAAAACCCCGGAATGAATGATAATCCTTTATTTAAGATTTCCATGTCTGAGGCAGTGAGGGTGTGTGAAGAAATATTGGTTACATTTACATTTATTCCTTCCGTACAAACATGTGGATTAAATTCTCCATATTGCTTACTTTCCCGATGTTTCCTGCCCCCTCCTCCTAGGTGCAAATCCTGTGGGACAGTAGAGTTCCTCCTTTTCATTGCTGGAGACCCTGTGGCACCTACTGTATCAGTCTCTAATCCTGGAGATGATTCATCCCCCGAGGTTTCTACACAATGTGTAAATCCCTTTTTTAAAATAGATTTAGTACATTTCCTTTTAGAGGGGTTCCTGCTGGGTTGTGTAAATCGAACATGTTTGTCTCTACCTATATGAAAAGGGTCCCCCTTATCGTAGTCCCCTAAGTCTCTGAGGAACTTCTTTTTCTTCCTCTCTGAGTTGGGTTTCAATAGTCATCAACTCATTACCAAGGTTCTTAAGACTAGTGTTGTATGTAGATTGCCCTTCATATTTTTTGGCCAAATCACATAACTGAGTAATGGATTCTATCTCCTTATCTATAATTCTATTGTGGTGTTCAGCTAGTATTTCAACAAATTTAAGAGATGCCTGCTGTTGCATTTCACCCCATTGTTTCAATAAGATATCATCAGGGTTACTAACTAATGGTTGCGTACGTATACGTAAACCTCTTGGTGTTATTCCTTTAGTCAGATAAGCCCCAAAAAGCTTATAGTGCCATATATTATTGCGTAATTGAGTAATTGATGCATATGTTTATTCATATTCAAAAAAATATTTTCACAACTTTCACCATCGGGACCAACATCAGAGCCATTCCCCTCCAGTTCAGCCGTCCCAAGCCCAAATACAGTTAAATCATCAGAGGCAAGCCCCTTTAATAAATTATTCAATTCCATGGTGTATAAATCCAAAAATAGTAAATCCAAAAATAGTAAAATGATGATTAAATGACACTGGAATCGAAATCTAAATACTTGTAGAAGGTAAATTCAAGACCCAAAAGGTCACTGGAATATCAAATAAGTACGATAGTTACTATACTCCAAATAGATCTTGTCCTTATATCTATAAGACCTTTAGCCGATTCATACATAAATCAATAAGCCCTAGGCCAAAAAGGAAGAGTTTACCGTATATAGTATAGTCACTAAAGTATCAACTGGGTACAATAACAGCGAATAATGCTGTGTTCCAAGTGCGTATCTTCCTAAGATATAATTGGCCATAAGCCGATCATTGTATGAACCAATAAGCCCAAGGCCATTAAAGAAAACATATCTTTTTACAATAATGTACTATTTTACTTCATATTTCTGGCATTAGTAGTCATCATTTACTAATACATGGGATGAAAATATATTGATCTAACAACAGTCAAAAAGTCGAGGAACACACCAACAATCTGCCCCGATGTAGAAAGTCCCAAAAATATTTAAATGTCTAAAAAATGTAAGAGGCACCTATAAGCCCTCTCACAAAAATATATATTGGTATAGAAATACTTCTTATACTGATCCTGAAATGTAGATACTAAATATAACAGCTGAAAAAAACATAAAAGCTAGACTAAATGCCAATCTATATGAAGGGTCTAAAGGCCTACATTAGATATTTATGATATATTGGTCAAAGAACAATATCCTGAACGATAACATGTACAATAGGTCCGAGTAACATAAACCTATTCATAGATATAAAAATATACCATAGCGTTATGTTAAAGACCTAAATAGTTCCCATCAATATAGCACTATTGTGTTCGGCATATACAAAATGAAAATAATAAAAATTATTTAAGTGGTTGAGTACAAACAGCATAAGAGTCACTCAACTAAGCTGGAAGCTCTAAAGCTAGTAACATAAGCTAGAGATGTATAAAAAGCCTTACGAAATAAGGGCCCCGGTAACTGTCTGTATAAATATTATGTCCCACATAAACATACATTAAACTACTTGTATATATCACATAAGAGCCAATAGTGGTCATATATACATATATAGCCTGCCTTTTCGAATCATAGTAGTAAATAAAGACTGACTATATAGCTGACAATAATCAAAATTCCTAGTCACGATCATATCAGGTTAAAAAAAACTGGATATTCTATGAATTCAAAATATTGGACCCATAATGACACCCTTAATCTAATTACATAACGGATATTGTCAATAAATGCATAAATCCAATGTTTTACATCTTACTCATTAGATGATAAAAGGTTTTGAGTGGTTCAATATAAGCATCGTAAGAATAACTCTATAAGCTGGAGACACAAAAACAAACAGCATAGATTAAACCATATATAAAAATGGAAAGGTATTAAATATAGTCCATCAATACAAAACTAAATAAGGCCGCGATAACAGCCTGCGTTCTTTTGTGCCCCGCATGGCGAGTGTCCTTAAGCAAGCGTTCATATAGTCGCTCAGTATATTAGAAAACAATAATCTCCACCCTTTTCAGTTCCAATATAAAAAACTTTCTGTGAGTAGTGAACCAGGTCCAAACATGAGGTTCTCAGTTGTAGAAATAAATGTCAAATATTGATATACCCACGTAGATCCAGTAGTATACACTCACGACCACCCAAAGTAATAAAATGAAAAGGTACCAGGAATTCTGTTACGTCGTCGCCACTTGGAACAAAAGGCCAAACATAAAAAGTATGTTTAAGTAAAAAGTTAGCATGTAGCGACAAGAGAAGAATAAAGTTCCATATGAGGTATACCCCGCTCTGCTGCTCAGATCCAGAATTCCCCTCAGACAAGTGGTATAAATAAATCCTTAGGTAGAAATCTTTTGATTCATCTACCCTCACGTTATGATCATGAAATTGCAAATAAAGAAAGGCATTGAATATATATATATATATATATATATATATATATATCATTATAAACACAGTCAATTTGATAAAAAGAAACATACCCAAGTCACTTTGTCAGGAGATCCTTTAATTGGTTGTCACCATGTGGTCACTGTGTTCACTGTCCCAGATTCTAAAAGCCAAAAGCTTCAGCAGTCAAAATATCCCTCAAGTTTATTTCATTTTTTTGCAAATTGTCTTACAGATTGGGTGGTTTACTTAGCTAGTTGCAACTGTTCAGCATTTTATATAGGGCAAACCTCAAGATCCCTTAAATTTAGAATTTCTGAACATCTTAGCGACATTAAACACCATAAAGAAACCAATGCCCTATATAAACATACCATGACACATAATAATGCTATATTTCATTTTAACATCATAGATAAATTAGAAAGATCTAGAAGAAATAAATTAGGGTGGCATGAATTATTAAACAGTATGGAGAAAACTGGATTGTCAAATTAGGAGGTATCTTTAAACCAGGGTTTAATGAGCATCTTTAATTGGTCACATGTCCTTTAAATTATGTATATAAAGAATGATTTAGTAACTACACATTAGCACCGATGAAGGCTATGTAAATGTAAAGCCGAAACCTGTCTGTTCTTGTGCATTGGGCACTCTAACAATAAACTATTTATTTGGTGCCACTATATGCTTGTCTCTTATTTGTTTTGATTGCTTTGACTTTGACTGAGACTGTGCAGCTGCAGTACTCGTAGAGGTTTCTTATGTTCATCTCCACCAACATAACCAATGAGACTATAATCTTAGGTGATGTAAATAGTAATTGGCCCTCTATTCAATCCCCCACCAACTCCTTAAACATAAACCTCTACAACTTTCACCAGCATATCAACACCACAACGAGACCATCAAAAGACTACTCCTCTGGAAGCATTCTTGACTGGATTCTGGTGTCCCACCCACATTTTATCTCCAGTAGTGGTACCCTCCCTAACTCCCTTAGTGATCACTTTCCCATTTCTGCTCATCATCACTCTCCCTCCCTACAACTGTCTCATACCACCATCTCTATACACTCATTAAAACATTTCAACCCCAACATCTTCTCTGACCTACTGAAACAATTCAACTGGAATCCTTTAAAAATTCTCCCCCTTGATGAGGCCATCATCTACTTTAATACAACATTTCTAAACCTCCTAGACACCTTTGCCCCATTGAAATCTAAAAGAATTAAGAGCAACACTGTCCCCTGTCTATCTAAAGACACATTAGCGGTTATGCACCTCCGTGATAAAGCCTTTAAAAACCACCATAAAAATAATCTCTAGTCACCCTAAAGTAATACAAAATGCTTCACAACAGAGTTAAGAAGCTCGTCACTTCAGATCACAAATCCTACTACACCACACTCCAAAATAATCGCAAGGCAAACCCTAGAAAAGTCTGGGATAGTATCTCCACTCTCTTAAACCCAGGCAAAAAAGAGAACCCTTGCCCTGACCACAATGCTTCTGATATCAACTTAGCCACCCAATTTAACAACTTCTTCATTGACTCCATAACCAAATTGACATAATCCTTCTCAAAAAATCCCTTCTTACTCAACCACACCTTCCACTATCTCCTCATCCTCAGATATGTCCACTTCCCATCTTCCTCACTTCTCTCTAAAACCCATCCCAGTATCAACTATAAAAAAACTCATTCAGAAATTAAAACTATGCTCCAATGCCCCCGACAATATCCCTTCATTCTTCCTAAAGACAGCTGCAGATGCCATTGCCTTCCCCATTTGTATTCTTATAAACTGGCCAATCCAAGAAGGCTACATACCCCAACTCTGGAAAAAAGCCTACATTATTCCCCTCCACAAAGGGGGAAACAATAATAACATCTCCAATTTTAGGCCTATCGCCATCTTGTCTCCCATCTTTAAACTACTTGAAAAGTGTATCCACCTACAACTATTACCCTACCTCATTGACAATCACCTACTAACTCATACACAACATGGATTCCGGCCTAGTCACGGTACTACTACCGCACTACTCTCCTTCCTTGAAACTGTGAATAAAGCCCATGACTCCGGCTGTATTGTATCCACCCTCCTTATAGACCTTTCCAAAGCTTTTGATACCATCTCTCACACCCTTCTCCTATCCCGACTCTCTAACCTAAATCTATCACCCCCTTCTATCAACTGGCTTACCAGATACCTTCCCAATAGGCAACAAGCAGTCAAATGGAAGAAAGCCATTTCCCCATTCCGCAACACTCCCACTGGTGTACCCCAGAGTTCCATTTTAGGTCCCCTATTGTTCAATATTTTCATAAATGACTTCCACCTTGCCATCCCTAATGCACAAATCATCCAATATGCAGATGATTCAACAATTATCTGTTCTGCTAACTCCACTCTCACCCTCATAAAACTAACCCAAGATGCTTTCTCGTCCACTGAACAAAGGATGCTAGGTAACCACCTGGCACTTAATGCATCAAAAAACAAACTGATGATATTCACCCCTTCCAAAACTACAACAATCAACATTAATTCATTCTCCATAACCAGTCAGAATAACACGTCTCTTGAGCTAGTATCCAATGCAAAATTCTTAGGGGTAGTCATCGACAACCAGCTCAAATTTGATACCAATATACATATAAATATCAAAAAACACACCAGAAACTTGGTATGTTCTACCGCCACATTCGCTACCTTACTCCAGCTACACGATTCCTTCTCAGTACCACATATCTCATCCCCGCTCTCCTTTATGGTGCCCCACTTCTAACCAACCTACAATCTTCTATTAAAACAAAACTCTCTTCTTGCTACAACAAAATTGCCAAATTCGCCACTGGACACAAATCCTCCACTCAACACTGTATTGCTCTCCATAATCTAAACTGGCTAGAGATGCCCAACTACCTTATCTACTCTCAATTAATCCTTGCTCAGAAACTCATTTTCAGTCCCTCTGTCTGTCCCTCCCTTGCCTCAGCATTTAAAATGCACCAACCTAACAGACTCCTAAGAACCAATGCTCAGAATATGATTGAACTTCACAAGCCTGCTCATCCTGCAGGCAAACTTCTACTTTCTTTTTCCTTGGCACATCTCTGGGACTTACTCCTACCTCAAATTCACCTCACCAGCAGCCCATCCACCTTTAAAACTCTGCTCCACTCACACCTAACATCTCTCTGGGAATGCTCATGTTCCCATCCTGCATAACATCTCCAGCAGCTAACTTACTCCCTACCTTTTCTCCGTCTCTCCTCTTATCATAACTAAAATTCAAAAATATTTGACCCACTGATCATATTTCCTCTGGGGCAACATACATATTGGAAATAACTCCCTAGTCTAATTGACTTGTAAATACCTACTTATTACTGTTTAGACTTAATATCTATGTTAGCAATGATAGTGACTATATATTTGTAAACTTTACTAATTGTGATACAACTCTGTTTTCTTTTTCTCTTCAAATTGTACTAACATATTCTTTTGCTTCATGTACTCGTCTTGTACTATAATAATTTGTTGTTTAATAAAATGTATCTATGGAGCTTTTCGCTTTAGGACTCCAGTGAAAATGGGCTCTTTTGGCCCAACTGGACCATCCTGGCAAACAAAATTCAAATAAATAAATAAATAAAATAAAAGAAAAAGAGAGGAAATTCCTGATAGTCACTGTATATATTCTAATTGTCAGATAAAACAAGGAACAGCAGTGGAACTTGTATGCATACTGAACTTGATTATTGTAACACGTTAGGACTTATTTAATTAGAGATAAATGGGTTAAGATAGCATTTTGACTAGGGTCTGACATTTATTTGTTTCCAAACCTTTATAATTGCTATAATAAGGATTCTGAAGAATGTTGATGAGTTTTAAATAATTGAGAGTTGCCACTGTAAACTTTGTAAAACTAATAGCTTTGGCATTTATTCAGGTTAGGGAAATTAAAATTTTACAAGGGAAAAAAACAAAAATTAGTAGAACTAAATTATCTTTATGTGCATTGGAAAAAGGGAGATGTAAGATATTGATTACTGAATTTGTGACTAATCAAGAGTTTATATGCTTTAGAGACAGCGTTATTTATAGTTAATGTAGATAAAAAAGTCTTGGAAGAATTCCACTTTTGAAATTAGATCTTGATTAAAGGTAAATATGAAATTAATAAAGTAAATAATTTGAATCAAGAAGAGAAGATATATTTTCGGTAAATCTATTTTTTAACAAATAAAATCTGCAGAGATAGATCTAATTAAGTCCCAAACTGTTAAATGATGCTCGTTAAGTCAATTATATTATTATTTAATAGGACATTCGAATTTTGATTAAGAGGTGAAGAATAAAATATAAATCATTTAATTGTAAATAACCAGTGGAGGTCCTTTATTGTTTCTCTGAAAAAAATATGAATTTTCAGGTTATTGGCATGTTTAATGTAAAAAAGGGAATGCTTTCAATATTACAGGAAATTGAAAGAAGATATTTGTGCCAAATAATTACCAAACTGGGAGACCAATTCACTTTTGCAAGGTCTAACTTAGCAGTGAACTATATTTTTGTACTTTGCATATTAAATAATATAAATGGAGTATGGTAAGTTCAAACCTCCAAGAGATTTAAACATTGTTAGTTTTTTTATATTTAATTCATATTGATTTAGGGAACCAAATTAACTTCAATATGGTAGATTCAGTTTGGTTTAAAATTTTGACAGGTAAGAAATAATTTAAAACAAGTAATCTCCGTGGTATCCCCGAAGTCTCAAAACAACCCACTAAAGTGTAGTGGGTCTAAAAACAGTGTAAGAAACTTCTCTGTGTGGAAGATTTTCAGTCCATATATTTCTAGTTAATCACTGTATATTAATCAGATCAGACAATAGTAGTAGAAGTAGCGAACGTAAACTCGTCAAGTCAAAAAGTAATAACAGAAAATATATAATTCTACAGCATTACTAAGTATTCAAAAGTAATCCAAGCAAGGCAGGCAGTCTGTTTCCAGTCGAATATCCTTTATTAAGTACACAGACAAGTGATCCAAGTAAAACAAAAATAGAGTAATAATTTCCTCACAAGCTTTTTAAATATATATATATATATATATATATACTTTTTATCAGGCATGGGAGTGGTTTATTGTGCTGTAAAACAAAGTGTTATTGGTAAACATGTTAAATTCACATCCCTTCCCCCATCAGTGTGACATTTGAGCTGGTCCTGCCCTACCTAGTAGCTGTCATAATAATATATAGCTCTAATGTACTTTAATGGTACATCTTATTTAACCAAATCATTAAGTCTGTGATTTAAGTTCCAGATTCTGGATCACATAGACATGGGTGATCTTGAAGGAGACATCCTGAATATTCTGGAGAAACAGGAACTCATGTGGCAATTAAAGCTGAACTATTTTAGAAAGCCTGGACTACTACTGTTCAATTAAAAGTGCACTGGAACTTAGAAAATTGCCACATTGTTTACATTGTTTACATGATTAATTGTTATTTTATTTTATTTTTTCTACAAATTGGTTTTAAATACCATTTTAAATCATTTGAAATTTAAGTGTATATTTTGTTTCCATCATCATACATATATATTTTTATTTTTTTCTGGTTCTCTTTTTTCCACTTTATTCAAAATGATGGTAATACAATACTAACTAATTATACAATTATATAGGTTTTTAGGGTTCTTGTACACATACCTGAAGAAGTCTAGAAGGACGAAAGCGATCTTTGTTAACAATAGGTTATGAAAATAGAAACTGATTTTTACATGCAAAATGTATATGTGTATATTTATATATAATTTTTGATCGCAAAATGAACTAAGGTTGTTATATTTCCAGCCATGTAGTATATTGCCTTGTATAAAATCACAGACTTAATAATTTGGTTAAATAAGATGTACCATTAAAGTACATTAGGGCTATATATTATTATGACAGCTACTAGGTAGGGCAGGACCAGCTCGAATGTCACACTGATGGGGGAAGGGATGTGAATTTAACATATGTACCAATAACACTTTGTTTTACAGCACAATAAACCACTCCCATGCCTGATAAAAAGTATATATATATTTAGAAAGCTTGTGAGGAAATTATTACTCTATTTTTGTTTTACTTGGATCGCTTGTCTGTGTACTTAATAAAGGATTTTCGACTGGAAACAGACTGCCTGCCTTGCTTGGATTACTTTCGAATACTTAGTAATGCTGTAGAATTATATATTTTCTATTATTACTTTTTGACTTGACGAGTTTACATTCGCTACTTCTACTACTATTGTCTGATCTGATTAATATACAGTGATTAACTAGAAATATATGGACTGAAAATCTTCCACACAGAGAAGTTTCTTACACTGTTTTGTAAGAAATAATTTAAAGATCTGAAATGAGACAGAATTTGAGGAATAATATTCATCATTATTATGGCTGTCTTAGTAGTTGCCCGTTCGATTCTCAGTTAAAGCGTCTTCTGTGTGGCGACATGCGTGAATGGGCGTTCCTTCACTGAAGGTTGTGCGTTAGGCCCGGCAAGCCAGTAAAAAAAATCTACTGCCAATCATTAGCGGAACGGAGTTCCACTGTGGCGACCCCTAACTGGAAAAAGCCAAAAGACACAAACAAATTATGGCTGTCTTAGTAGGGGAAGGGAATTTCAGGTTAGACCATCTTTGTATGTCATACTGAACATTAGTCCAGTGTATGTTAATATTCTTATTCTTATTCTGATGGCAGAATGCTGTTAAATGTCAGAACTAAATAAGTGCAGAAATATTTTATTTTAGTTCTATTTAGTTGAGTAAAGTATGCAAAATTATAATTTAAAGTGAGTGGAAAAGGTTGGGATAGGAAGGTCAGTAACAAACCAGGAAAAGGACCCGCCAAGTCCTACAACAAGAGCACAACCCGACAACACTGTTGTGCTACAGAACAAAGTCTTTTGTACACCCAAGTGGTAAATATCAAAAGATGCAGATTTACAGCTAACGTAGGCAGTCCTCAACAAGCCAAGTGATAAAAAGTGGTTTATTTCCAAAAACAGACAACACAGGAACAAGTTAAATCACGAGCGCTTTCGCCCGGTCTTGAAAAAGCCCGGTAAGACAGGTAAAGGGTTCATTAATCTATAGGTGTGTGTGTCAGATAGTAACTGGCTTAGTTTGTTGTGATATACCAATGTATCCATCACAACTATGGCCCCTCCTTTATCAGCCATCTTAATGGTAATATCTCTATTATCACATAAATTTTGGAGGGCTTGTCTCTGTAATGCAGTTAAATTATAATATTTCTGAGTACTACCATTATGAAAGTATGCCATAAGGTCCCTTTCACAGGCATTAATAAACAGTTGTAAAGATGGTGTCAATGGAGGAACAAAGGTGCTAGGCTGTCTAAGTGTGGAACTACTATTAACAACATTGCCAAACATATTTCTAAGAGCCACTCCCCTGCAAAAAAGCATGAGATCCATGACTACATCTTGATAATTGCAAGTCCTGCTCGGGAAAAATGACAAACCCTTGTTCAACACATATAACTCCTCAGCATTCAAAACATATGAGGACAAATTATATACAATGTTATCATTGTCGCAGTTACCACAAGTAGTCACTCTAATGTTCTCCGCTTCTTGCGCGGGTCTCTGCCTTCGCTTAAGGAGCGTTTCCACGCCCCTGTCTTCTATTTCACGGGTACTGGTAGAGTTTCCAAAAAATGCCATTCTGCCGAAGGAATCTTGGGCCATGCGCCCAAGCGTTCATCATTCACTGTTGTCGTGTTTGCAGAATCCACTGCGAATGGTGTCTCCGACGTAGTGGCATTATCCACCTGACGGGAAGCCATAGACGCATTCATGTCTCTAACATCAAGGGACTGAACAATTGCTACTGCATTCTCAGAAACGTGTGCTGCGTCAGCTGTAGAAATCACGTGACCACGTGATTCAGACGTAGTTACATGCAAGCAAGTGGAGTTCGATGCCTCTGGATGTTCCGTATTACCATTAGAGTTATCAGAAATACTAGAAGCTGTAGCAAAGGCTCTGTATGGCTGTTTGCTGGTGGTGACATTTCTGTTGGGCAAATCCCCCCTGGTTCTAGCCCAAACAAAGATCTCTCCATTGGAGAAATCAGTATAGTCTCTAGTAAGTTTGTTCATCTTGGTTGTTTTTAGTTTATTATCGCTATCACGTAGAGAGCGGTAAACCTCTTCTAATTTCTGTGAGTAACCATTACCTATAAAGTCATTACACAGTTTATGTTGTAACGCACCTGTTTCTTGTTTTAAGGCAGCTATCTCAGGTGTAAAAAATTCAATGAGGAGTTCCATATATTGAAAGCTAGTTTTTATGTTAATAAGTTGGCATCTTGCCAACAATGTAGGATAGCGATCTCCCTGCATAGGCATACAGAGTACTCTCATGCCACGGAGTACAATATCATATGAAAGACATGCTTCAAAATGAAAAGTTTGCCATAAGAGGCGTTGTAGCCTCCCCATTTTATAGTTGTAGTCCCTGAGGAGTTCCTCAAAATTTTTATCAACTGTTACTGGTATAGAGTTACTCAAACCAGTGTCTTTCAAAGTCACAAAACCCATCTGTAACAGAGGGTTGTCCACAGGTAAGAGATTAGGAAAATTCCTACCATGGGAACGCTGTTGTAAACCATCATTGTCCATAATTCCACTAACAGAACGTTGCTCCACAGACATAACAGCTCAGCACCAATAAAGCACAAAACTGTAGTAAATCCGAAAAACAAATGCTTGGTGCTGATACCCCAACCAGAGAATAACGATTGAGAAGCCACAAAAACAAAAGAACTCTGGAACGGTGCTGTTATGTATCCAAAAATTTTAATAAAACTCTGCCATAAAAAACATACAAACTTCTGAGAGGTAAGCTTTCGGTGTTAACCCTTCATCAGACAAAGGTAAAATGGTGCAGAACACAATTTAAATAAGAACACACCCAATGAACAATTAGTGAAATCAATTCAGTAAAAAACCCGCCTATTTTTTAAGGTGGGTTTAATAGGAACAACATCATTGAGCCCTGGATTCCTATGTGCCATAAACTCTAGGATCTTCCTTGACTCTATCTGTTCTGTGTAGTGTTTTATATCACCTCCCCTCTTGTTAAGCCTTACATTGACTATGGCCCTAAAAGTAAAACAATGTGTAGGATGTTCACTAACATGTCTGAACAAAGCATTATGTGTGTCCTTATTTCTTATACTAGAAAGATGTTGCAATATTCTAACTTTGAACATATTATTCGTCTTGCCCACGTAAAAACATGGGCAAGACTTACAATTAGCCAGATACACTATATCTTTAGTCCTGCAAGTGGCTTTAGCTTTCAACATATGGGTCCTATTAGTAACAGGATGTATAAAAGAAACATCTTGAGAAATATAAGGGCAGGCCTTGCATCTACCACAAGGCTTGCTGCCTACAGATAAAGCAGGGGTATAAGATAAACTAACATGTTCCCCACATAGAATATCTGTTAGACTCTTATTCTTCCTATATCCAAATACTGGAGTCGGCCCTACTATGGTGTTGATTCTATCATCACTAGTAAGAATGTTCCAGTTGTCCCTTATAATTATATTCTATGTGGGGAACATGTTAGTTTATCTTATACCCCTGCTTTATCTGTAGGCAGCAAGTGTGAGGATAGGATAGCAGATTCTGGGAGGAGTCTTTAAGCAGCAGATGCCCAATACAGTTGAAGCCACAAAGACAGTTCTGAGGTAAAAAAATCCAAAATTGAGATCTCCACTACCAACAAATAATCCAAATACGTAGATAACTATTTAGAGGTTCTTTTTATAAAAGAAACTGAGGAAAAATATTACTCCAAAGTTATAATACTAAGCCGGATATTACATAACTGTGAGGAGCTCAGTGACTAGGGACTGATCTAGTCGGCAGCCATCTTGGAATCTCCAAGAATTTGTTATCTTGGTAGGTCTGTTGGTTTGGCACTGCCTAAAAAAGGCACTATAGGGTTGGCTATTGCCTTGGTCAGTATTCAAATGCCTAGTAGCGACAGGTGCAGACCATGTCTGGCAAAGCAGTGTGGTCTGTCGATCATGTCATCACAGGCTGACAAATACTAGATCCTCTTGGAATGACACCAGCAGCTAAACCAATTATTGAAGTCAAACTTTTTCTATTTGTATTGTGGTATCATTCTTAGTGAAGGTAGAATGCTGTTCAGTGTGAGGCCTGCGATACGTATTCAGAGAGATCTGTCATGTCTCTCTTCATGTAGTCCAGGAAGGTATGTTTCAGGTCATTCACACCCACATGGACTATGACTGAGTCATACTGGTACTTGTGGTTGAATGACCTCAGTACCTGCATAACCTGATGAATCCTGGCCCCTGACAAGCAACTGACTGTAACCCTGTCTTTATCCATCCTGGTGAGGGGGGACATCCATATGTCTTGTGATGGAGTCTCCTATGACCAAGATATTTGAATGTGTAGTGTTTTGCCTTAGGGTCGTGCTTGTGGAAACACTGTGATGTCTACTTTTATGTGTAGTGGTTGATGTTGACTTGGTTTTGTTTGTATGTGGTTTCTGAGGGCAACGTATGGGAGGCTTCTGAGGTTTAGGTAAGTTACTTGTGAGTACCTCCCCATATGTGGGTTTATGTGTTGAGACCTTATTTAGTAAGGGAAATGTTATGAGTGTATTGACAACCTGTTCGTCATTTGATTTGCCAGCATGTGAGAGTTGTCTCTCAATTTTCAAAGTGCAACTACATTTCTCACATACTGTCTTTGTTTCAGGATTAAGTGTTTGCCATTATACATGAGACAATTGCTACATTGCCTTAGGAAACCCATGTTCGCCAGGCTGGCCACAGAGATAGCAGGAAAGTGTCTCTCCAAGGTTTCAGTTTTTTTATTGCAGGTTTAACCAGGGAGAAGAGTGAGTAGATTTAACTGGACTTGGATGATAGCACATGGACGAAGAATGGGTACTATACCCAGTATAAACTCAGCTATCTAACAAGGTGATGCTGCTCTGTGCATAACTCAGGTGCTCCTAGAGCAGCAGGGAGACTGGGGAAGGTTGCATAGACAGTTATTCTAAGGGAAATTTTAACTTGATAGCGTTTGTGTCTATACAGGGCATTGCTAACTGCAGCTGTGTGGAGAGCAGCCTAGCACAAACACTGGATTTATACTGAATCAGAAAAACAAGTTTTATAACAGCAAGGCCTGTAGAACCATCAGAGAACACACAATATGTTTTCAGCCAGCAGCCTCCAACTAGGATTGGTTTGCTACAGCACACTTCTGCCCCAAAAGTGCAGTCAGAAAACCCTCTTACTATAAGAATGCTGATTTTAGAGCTCAAGTGCAGGGAAACCACAAAATCTAGATACTACTGTCCTGTAAAACTAGCAGACAGAATGTAATTAAGTACTACTGCAGCAGTGGAAACAGTTCAGCTTTGAAAATATACTAAAGTGTGCGAAACAGGATTATAATCAAATACAGTAAAAATAATCAGAAGTGCAAGCAGAAGTGCAAAATTATATTTATTTTCATTCTTTTTCCAGTGGATAGATTTAGTTACAGCAGATTATCTGCAAATCTCAGGTGAAGTAGCCAAACTAAGAGCATCTCATGTGGGTGCATAGTTTATAGCTATAAACTTTGCTTTGTCTTCATTAATTTCATATCACGAAAAAAATGGGAACTGTCTCAGAATGTCCCACAACACTGAAATGTCATTTTCTGGTTCTATCAGGTTCAAAATAATATCATCTGCAAATAAAGCCAACTTTTTTCAACACCATACCAATTTTATTCTTGGATTTCTGAGCCCCTTATTTTCTTTATCAATGGTTCTAAATATAATGCAAACAACAAAGGGGAAAGAGGACACGCTTGCTTGGTTCCTCTGGTCAGATACAACTTATCAGATAAGAACCATCTCACTTTGATTTTTGCCTTGGATCCCTCATATATCCTTCTAATTAGACCTATTATTATGTATAATTACTCTTATCTGGATCAGTAGGACTGCGGTGGTGGTGCTGCAGTAGCGTTGTTGCCTCACAGCAAGACGCTGTGCCATTCGATTCTCAGCTAGAGCGTCTTCTGTGTGGAGACATGTGTGAATGGGCATACCTTCATTGAAGGTTGTGCGTCAGGGCTGGCAAACTCGGCACACAAAAAATCTACTGCCAATCATTAGCGGACCGGAGTTCTGCTGTGGCGACCCTTAACCGGGAAAAGCCAAAAGTCACAAACAAACTCTTATCTGGATCAGCAAATCTGATAGGATCATAGGTATCATATCTGTCCATTAAGACTAGTATTGCTAAGGTAGCCTTGGTATCTTGGTAGGTGAGGTTGCCTGTTCTGTCCATTTTGGGGTCAATGACCACATTCCAATCTCTACCCACTATCAGATAATATTTATTAAACTTGGATTACAGGATAAATCTTTGTGAAGAACTCATATTTATTATTGCATGGAGCTACATAGCCGGCGTTAGGCACCCGCCAAACCCATGGTTGCGGGGAGCCCCCGATTATCTCCCCACATGTGGGGGCCCCCACATTAAGCAGCCACGGGTTTCTCCATCTGTTCTGCTCCTTGCTTCGTTCATTTAGCATAGTCAAGCGATTCCAGTTTTTTTTTTTTTTTTAAAGAACTTGCTTCCTTGACTGCTGCAGCCAATTAGGTCCCTTGCTTCACTTGAAAGCTGCACTCAATCAGGTCTGCTTCAGTGAAGCTAGGGACCTGATTGGCTACAGCAGTCAAAGACGCAAGTTCTAGTTTTCTGATCGGCTTTGCTGTAATCTGTGGTCTGTTGGGTCAGTTCTATGGATTATCGGCATTAGGCATACCTCTGAACTGCCCAGTTTTTTTAATAATGTTCACATTTTTGCTTCATGTTTTTAGTTTGTTCTTCATAAAATTTGTGGTTTTCTTCACTGAATAATGGCAGACATTTACGCTTCAGACTTTATAGCCTTCGGAAAAATGCAGGCTAAAGCAAAGCCTGAAAGCAAGTTTGTAACTTTATCTGAGCAATATTTAAACAGTGTCCCTATTTTTAAGCCTTTGTACCCTCATTATTTTTGGCTTTGTCCAGAATTTTCACACTAAGATGTTGAGAGGTGTGGTGTGAAGATGGATGGAGAATGCAAGTTTTTCTGGAAAGACTGTGGGACCAGCAAAGCAGCTATATTTTAACTGCCCTTGTAAGGGCAATTTCTAAAAGATCTGGAAAACTGTCCTTTTGAGGGAACTTTTAAAGGGCTGAACTGGTCTGGTCTGTGTGTAGGAGAAGTAAGAAGAGGATTAATATTAGCCTTGTATCAACTGCAGAAAAGGTAAGTTGCTGGGTTTATTTTTAACTTTAGTTTTTGCTGGGCGGGGGGGGTGGTTGTAAGGAAACTTATGGAGAGGATTGTATACCTTTTTTTCTGCAGAGTTCTTATGCTAAGATGATTTTTTTTTGGGGGGGGTGAGGGGCTGTGGTTGTAACAGTTTTATTTTACCTTTGGCCAGAATTCTTCTGCTAAGAGATTGAGGAAGGAAGGTTTGTCTGTAATTAATGTTCAGATCTGAAGTAGTTTTTTAGCTAGTCTTAAATAAGAATATTCATTAATACATTTTTGTTTTGTGTACAATTGTGCTGAAATATTGGTAGTGGGAGGTGGTGGCCGTGGGAATGCTGCAGAATGTACAGATGTTTTAATGTATACCATTGCAAACCCTGTTCTACTAGTATGTTTTATGCATACTGGCAATGTTTACAACTATGCCTGATGCTACACTTTTGTTCTACGATAATGTTTTGCTCTGTCCACAATTATTGTGCTGAGAGGTTGGGAGGGGAGTTAGCGGCTGTGAGAATGTTGCAGAATGTACAGCTGTTGTTTTAATATATACTAATGCAAACCCTGTTATACTAGTATTGTGTATACCGGCAATGTTTACAACTATCCCTGATGGTACACCTTTGATCTATGATCATTTTTGCTTTGTCTGGAGTTATTGTGCTGACAGGTTGGTGGTGGTGGTGGTGGGGGGGTTACAGGCTGTGAGCATGTTGCACAATATTCAGATGTTTGCCTAGTATTTGTCTCTTTTCATTAAAACGTGGGGTTATGCAATGCATTTTACTGCAAAATCTGTTATTCCAGCATCTTTGTTTACTCATAAACACATTGTTTTTTAATGTTATGCCTTTTTTTTCAATTTTGCTTTCACTTCATCCAGATTTATTGTGCTGAGACACTGGGGGGTAGGGGCTGTGAGAATTCTGCAGAATGTACTGATGTCTTAATGTGTGCCAATGCAAACCCTGTTGTACTATTGAAGTTGATCATAACAAAGTTTCAAGCTATCCCTGATGTTACACCTTTGTTCTGCCATTTTTTTGGGGGAGGCTTTGTCTGTAATTGTTATACTGAAAGGTTAGGAGAGGGGTAGGCGCTGTGAAAATGTTGCACAATGTTTAGATGTTTGATCTGTGTTTTTACTCATCAAAATGTAGATTCACACAATGCATGCTACTGGAAAAATATGTTATTATTTATTAGTTCATAAGCCCAGTGTTTAAAATCCCTAATGCTACGTCCTTGTCTTTTTAATTTTTTTTTATTTTGTTTTTACCTGCTCTAGAACTGTGCTGAGACTTTTTTTTTGGGGGGGAGGGGGGACTATGAGAGTTCTGCAGAATGTACTGATTATTTTAATGAATGCTAATACAATCCCTTGTTGTCCACATATTTGCAGATGATATTCTGATCTGTAGTGAGAGTAGGGAACAGGTGGCGGAGACCCTGGAGAGATGGAGATATGCTCTAGAGAGAAGAGGAATGAAGGTCAGCAGGACTAAGATAGAATATATGTTTGTGAATGAGAGGGAGGATAGAGGAATAGTGAGGATGCAGGGAGTAGCGCTGGCGAAGGTGGATCAGTGTACATACTTGGGATCAACAGTTCAGAGTAATGGTGAGTGTGGAAGAGAGGTGAAGCAGAGAGTACAGGCAGGGTGGAGTGGGTAGAGAAGAGTGTCAGGAGTGATTTGTGATAGACTGGTACCAGTCAGAGTGAAAGGGAAAGTCTACAAGAGGGCAGTGAAACCAGCTATGTTATATGGGTGGGAGATGGTAGCATTGACAAAAAGGCAGGAGTCAGAGCTGGATGTGGCAGAGTTAAATATGTTAAGATTTGCACTGGGTTTGATGAGGGTAGACAGGATTAGGAATAAGCATATTAGAGGGTCAACCCAGGTTGGGCGGTTTGGAGACAAAGCCAGAGAGGCGAGATTGCATTGGTTTGGACATGTGCTGAGGAGGGATGCTGGGCATATTGGGAAAAGGATGCTAAGAATGGAGCTGCCAGGTAAGAGGAAAAGAGGAAGGCCTAAGATGAGGTTTATGGATGTGGTGAGAGAGGACATGCAGGTGGTTGGTGTGACGAAGCAAGATGCAGAGGACAGGAAGAAATGGAAAAAGATAATCTGCTGTGGTGACCCCTATGGGACCAGCCCAAAGAAAAAGAAGAAGACAATCCCTGTTATTCTAATATCTTTCTAAATTTATCATAGCAATGTTTGCAACTATCATTGATGTTACACTTTTGTTCTGCAGTTATTTTCGGCTTTGGAATCATGCTGAGAGGGTAGGAGGTTGGTAGGGGCTGTGAGAATGTTACTCAATGTCCAGATGTTTGTTAGTTTTGGTCTGTTCATCAAAAATGTGGGGTCACACAGTGCATGCTTATTCCAGCATCATCATTAGTTCATAATCCCAGTATTTTAAATTCTTAATGGTCAGTCTTACTGTAGTGCTGTCTTCGTCATGTGTGGGTGTCTATGTCCTTTGTGCAAGTCTGTGTAGCTGTCTGTCCAGTAGGTGATCATTTTGCATCTGCACATGGGGGTTGTTCTAAGAGTTTGTTTTTTAGTGTTCTAGCACGTCCATTTGTGGAATATGGAGGCAGTTTTAAAAATGAGTTGGATAAGTTAGAATGTAGATTCATTATTAACTATAAAACACTTCAACCACGTGGTATGAATATTGATAGTTATTTAATCTTATAAAATAACTCACTTGGGTTAGATAGGCATTATGCATTTAGTGTTAAAATTGTTTAAAGTATAAGATCATTTAAATGCTTAAATGTTAAAAACATTTAATAAGGTAAATGTTTACATTTGATCAATTGTTTATAATGTTTCTATGGGTCTCTAAATTTGAATGTTTTAAAATGATACTTTAAACAAAATAATTATTTTTGAGTACTCAGTACTGCATAATTTATGGAAAAAATATATTTATTGGAGAATGAATGTATTGGATAATAAATTTATTGTTTAATTAAGTGTGTTTGAATGGTATATAAGGTGGGGTTTTAGTGGAGTTAATTTATTCCTTTGAAGGCGAAAAGCCGAGGTACCAGAGAAGAATAAATGGTGAAAAATTTACCCTGCCTGCTGTTATTTTTGGAAGCTGTGCTGTGGAGTGCTGTGTTGATGTTATTTTTTATCCTTTGTTGGAAGCTTGTGGTTCGTTGTTGTATTCACTGTGTCTTGTGTCTCTGTCCTGTGTGAGAGAGCCTGTGTGGGTGTTTTTGTGTACCTCTGAGGGTCTGGCTACCTTGATGCAGTACAGAGGCTTGCCATAATGTAACAACATTACCACTAAATGCCAGTCAGTGAGTGTGTGCATGTGTGTACATCTGTGAGTGGCTACCTTGCAGTGGTACAGGGGCTTGTAATATAACAAGAGTTATTGTGCTGACAGGTTGGTGGTGGTGGTGGTGGTGGGGGGTTCCAGGCTGTGAGCATGTTGCGCAATATTCAGATGTTTGCCTAGTATTTGTCTCTTTTCATTAAAACATGTGGGGTTATGCAATGCATTTTACTGCAAAATCTGTTATTCCAGCATCTTTGTTTACTCATAAACACATTGTTTTTTAATGTTATGCCTTTTTTTTCAATTTTGCTTTCACTTCATCCAGATTTATTGTGCTGAGACACTGGGGGGTAGGGGCTGTGAGAATTCTGCAGAATGTACTGATGTCTTAATGTGTGCCAATGCAAACCAAGTTCTACTATTGAAGTTGATCATAGCAAAGTTTCAAGCTATCCCTGATGTTACACCTTTGTTCTGCCATTTTTTTGGGGGAGGCTTTGTCTGTAATTGTTACACTGAGAGTTTAGGAGAGGGGTAGGGGCTGTGAAAATGTTGCACAATGTTCAGATGTTTGATCTGTGTTTTTACTCATCAAGATGTAGATTCACACAATGCATGCTACTGGAAAAATCTGTTATTCTTTATTAGTTCATAAGCCCAGTGTTTAAAATCCCTAATGCTACGTCCTTGTCTTTTTAATTTTTTTTTAATTTTGTTTTTACCTGCTCTAGAACTGTGCTGAGACTTTTATTTTGGGGGGGGGGGGGCTATGAGAGTTCTGCAGAATGTACTGATTATTTTAATGAATGCTAATACAATCCCTTGTTGTCCACATATTTGCAGATGATATTCTGATCTGTAGTGAGAGTAGGGAACAGGTGGAGGAGACCCTGGAGAGATGGAGATATGCTCTAGAGAGAAGAGGAATGATGGTCAGCAGGACTAAGACAGAATATATGTTTGTGAATGAGAGGGAGGATAGAGGAATAGTGAGGATGCAGGGAGTAGCGCTGGCGAAGGTGGATGAGTGTACATACTTGGGATCAACAGTTCAGAGTAATGGTGAGTGTGGAAGAGAGGTGAAGCAGAGAGTACAGGCAGGGTGGAGTGGGTAGAGAAGAGTGTCAGGAGTGATTTGTGACAGACTGGTACCAGTCAGAGTGAAAGGGAAGGTCTACAAGAGGGCAGTGAAACCAGCTATGTTATATGGGTGGGAGACGGTATCATTGACAAAAAGGCAAGAGTCAGAGCTGGATGTGGCAGAGTTAAAGATGTTAAGATTTGCACTGGGTGTGATGAGGGTGGACAGGATTAGGAATAAACATATTAGAGGGTCAACCCAGGTTGGGCGGTTTGGAGACAAAGCCAGAGAGGCGAGATTGCATTGGTTTGGACATGTGCTGAGGAGGGATGCTGGGCATATTGGGAAAAGGATGCTAAGGATGGAGCTGCCAGGTAAGAGGAAAAGAGGAAGGCCTAAGATGAGGTTTATGGATGTGGTGAGAGAGGACATGCAGGTGGTTAGTGTGACAGAGCAAGATGCAGAGGACAGGAAGAAATGGAAAAAGATAATCTGCTGTGGTGACCCCTATGGGACCAGCCCAAAGAAAAAGAAGAAGACAATCCCTGTTATTCTAATATCTTTCTAAGTTTATCATAGCAATGTTTGCAACTATCCTTGATGTTACACTTTTGTTCTGCAGTTATTTTCGGCTTTGGAATTATGCTGAGAGGGTAGAAGGTTGGTAGGGGCTGTGAGAATGTTACTCAATGTCCAGATGTTTCTTAGTTTTGGTCTGTTCATCAAAAATGTGGGGTCACACAGTGCATGCTTATTCTAGCATCATCATTAGTTCATAATCCCAGTATTTTAAATTCTTAATGGTCAGTCTTACTGTAGTGCTGTCTTCGTCATGTGTGGGTGTCTATGTCCTGTGTGCAAGTCTGTGTAGCTGTCTGTCCAGTAGGTGATCATTTTGCATCTGCACATGGGGCTTGTTCTAAGAGTTTATTTTTTAGTGTTCTAGCACGTCCATTTGTGGAATATGGAGGTAGTTTTAAAAATGAGTTGGATAAGTTGGAATGTAGATTCATTATTAACTACAGAACACTTCAACCACGTGGTATGAATATTGATAGTAATTTAATCTTATAAAATAACTCACGTGGGTTAGATAGGCATTGTGCATTTAGTGTTAAAATTGTTTAAAGTATAAGATCATTTAAATGCTTAAATGTTAAAAACATTTAATAAGGTAAATGTTGTTTACATTTGATTAATTGTTTATAATGTTTCTATGGGTCTCTAAATTTGAATGTTTTAAAATGATACTTTAAACAAAATAATTATTTTTGAGTACTCAGTACTGCATAATTTATGGAAAAAATATATTTATTGGAGAATGAATGTATTGGATAATGAATTTATTGTTTAATTAAGTGTGTTTGAATGGTATATAAGGTGGGGTTTTAGTGGAGTTAATTTATTCCTTTGAAGGCGAAAAGTCGAGGTACCAGAGAAGAATAAATGGTGAAAAATTTACCCTGCCTGCTGTTATTTTTGGAATCTGTACTGTGGAGTGCTGTGTTGATGTTATTTTTTATCCTTTGTTGGAAGTTTGTGGTTCGTTGTTGTATTCACTGTGTCTTGTGTCTCTGTCCTGTGTGAGAGAGCCTGTGTGGGTGTTTTTGTGTACCTCTGAGGGTCTGGCTACCTTGATGCAGTACAGAGGCTTGCCATAATGTAACAACATTACCATTAAATGCCAGTCAGTGAGTGTGTGCGTGTGTGTACATCTGTGAGTGGCTACCTTGCAGTGGTACAGGGGCTTGTAATATAACATTGCTACTAAACGCCAGTCAGTGTGTGAACCTCTGTGTGTAGCTACCTTGCTGTGGTACAGGGGCTTGTCATAATTTATTGGTACTAAATTTTATTTAACATTTGTTTTCTGGGAAAGTCTGACTAAGACAGAGCCAATTTTCAGCCGAGGCCCAGGGAGAAATGTTGCAGAAGCATGTCTTTGGAATGCGGGAGGAAACCCATGTGAATGTAGGGAGGACATGCAAACTCTACACAGAATGCACCCCAGCTGAGAATCGAACCAGAGAACCTCTTGCTAAGGGGCGACAGTGTTAACAGCTGCACCACTGCGCAGTCCCAGTCAGTGTGTGTGTGTGTGTACCATTATGAGTGGCTACCTTGCTGTGGTACAGGGGCTTGCCATAATGCAACACTGGTACTAAATACCAGTTAATGTGTATGTACCCTGACATTTCAAGTCTTTTTAATGGTCTGAATGTAGTAACACTACACAATGATTGTTAAGTTGTGCTGCATGAGCTTTATAGGGAAGGGGGCATGACAGCAATATGGTCACACTTTTTGTATTCTCCTGGGTAGGGCCACCAACGTGAAACTTGCTGGGGGCCCCCAAAATGCTTGCACTAGCCCTGATGGAGCATATAGATTAGGTATAATTAGAAGCTTATCTAAATATTTAATTCTACATAACATATAACTCCATCTGGACTCACTATTAAAATGCTTATCAATAAAATTTCATAGAGAATTATTTTTAATTTCATTCACCCCCCCCCTCCCCATTATATGTATTGCACCCAGCTGCAACATTATTGCTTATCCATTTTTTCTCTCCTTTGCTACTACTTATTGGTCATGTGAGTCTCTTAAACTAAAATAAGCTGGGATTCTGATTTATATATTAGGCCCAAAAAGTTTTCTTTTTTTGGATTGTTGAAGACCTTTAATATTCAAAATGTCTAACTTCAAAAGCATACTCTTAGTTTATTGTATAGACAATAAATAACTGCATTTCCCCTGTTAGGAAAGTGCCCTGCTCTAAGTCTATAGAGTAAACTAAGCCATGCAGGAAAGTATGATCTGAAGATATTAAAATATTGAGCAATACTTACTTGTGTAGGTCTAAGTCCAAAAGTATGAGAAGTTCTAATGAGAAAGTAAATGCCTATAATTTCATTGTTCTAAAGGCCTAAGGCCCCCCCCCCCCACATGTAGGGAAGAGTAAAATATGTAACAGATAAGGATTAGCAAATCTAAACAACATTTAGCAGATACAGAATCTAGAACACCCAAATAAAGCAAAACCCGACAGAGTTATAAACAACAACTTCAGCCAAAAAGAACATCTGGTTGCCGGTAATTTACAGCAACTCTTATGTACAGCTTAATAGTACCAAGTAATTAGAATATAAATAAGTCTGTCTTTGCAACTATATGATTGTTTCCATGAAAAACAAGACATAATTTGTTAAACTATATATTAATGTTGAGTATATTTTAACTATTTATTTTAAGTAGTAGCTAAATTTCAAAAGAAAACTAAAGGAAGAAAAAGAAACAAAAAGATTTGTTAACAATTTAACTCTTTGTGTTCTTAGGAAGTTTGTTCTGTATTTTGTCCATTTGCTTATTCACAATGAACCTTGATAATCAACCAGTGGTAAACTATTTCTAGTTATGTAAACTTAAAATAATTTCTTCCAGTCAAATTCCTGTAGAATAACAAGGAGAGTTCAAGATGTTGCAAACAATTTCTGACTTACATTTGCTAATATTGTGCTCACAAATTTCCGGGTGTTGATCGTGTTCAACCATACCTCTCAACCTCTTAGAGCAAAATAACTGGACAAAGCCATCAATAATAGGGGGGATAAGGGCCCAAAAATAGGGACAATTTTTAAATATTGCTCTTATAAACTTAGAAGGTTGATTGAATAACAGATTTTCCAGCAGCATGAATTTTCTAAAGGATATGAAGTCTGAAACTCAAAACGCATGTCATTATTTTCTTATTTCAATCCTCAACAATTTGCCAATCATTTGCCAGAAAAACAAAAATTTATGAGGAACAGACCAAAAAGTTGAGTCAAAAATCTGGACAGTTGAGAGGCATGTATTCATCTACCAATCAATAGGTACTGTATGTGCATTCATGTTGCAACAGGTCGATAAAGAGTTTCCTGAGAAATATGGTGCCATCCATTGTGCATGAACTTTAGAAACTGTAGGAAGAAAAAAATGTCCCCTGGTGAAAAGCTCCATCATGGGTGCTATCTCACTGCATCTTCCTTATGGCACATCAGGCCCAACTATACCAAAGACCTGTGGAGAAAGCATGCATCAAGCACGGATGAACACAAGGTTAGACATTGATTTTGGAAGTATTAGAATCAACCCACATTAGTGTTTTAGAAAAAAGTAAGAAATATGTAATTAAGTCCATTTAAAAGCTAGATTTAAAAACTAAACAGTTTTTGAACTATGGGGTTAAATTCTTCCACAGGGGTAATTTGGTATTTCTTTGCATTGTAGGAGAATTCTATTGCTAGGAAAAGATTTCTGAATTATATTTTGTTATGAATGAGGCAAGTACAGAAGGGAGAAAGAAGTTGCCTTTGTAGTCTATATTGCTGTGGACTGTTCTGTGCTATTCTAATTTTGTTTCCCTTTTGTAAGCCAGTAGGATATTAACAAAATTTCGAAAGTTTACAAGATTTGCATAGACGGGTCTCAGTGTTTGACGGATTCGTGTTTTAAATAAGGCTCAGTGATCTCTTTCAGTTACAATATTTTGAATTGAGACTTTATCACCCAGTAATTGGAGGTAATATATCCCAGATCACATTAGAAAGATCTGAGTGATTAATTATTTCCTCTGAAGAGAAGGCTATTTTTGTGACTCCTGACTTCTAGATCATGAAGCTTTATATTAATATTTGTAATAATTTTGGAGTGTTTTTGTAGTTATAGTCTGGACTACTTCAATTTTATGTTCATACACAGCAGTTCTTGCTACTGAGGTTTCTGTTCTAGTACACATAGTATCTAGCGAGATCTTGATCTCTGCTAATTGAGTAGAAATGTTATCGATACCATACTGCACTGGAGATTCTTCAGTGTTGAAGGTTTGTTCCAGTTTCATTTTAACTGTTGATGTTTTTTATCTTCTTTTGCTATTGTTTTTGTGAGATTACTTACTATGGGTCTATATTCCAATGTTGAAACGTTGTAATATCGAACACCAAATGAGCGACACGTATTCACCGAAATGCATTTAAGCAATTCAATGAATACTTTGCAGGGCAAAGGTGTAGTTGGCCAACTACACAGTGTTGCCTTTTTCTCCATTGTAGTGCAATCTCAAAGTTGATATATTTAGTTAGGGGTTTGTGGGGGGTGAAGCCCCCCACATAGTTTTGTGTGTGTGTGTGTGTGTGTGTGTGTGTGTGTGTTTGAGCAAACAAATTCTTTCCCATGGAAAGAATTTGCTGTTTTGACCATTTGCGCTTTAGTGCGATCGATCTTTACGTGTCAATGAAGAGGCGTTCGCTTAAATGCCTCTTTGGTGTTATAATATAGATCCACTTACTATTTCTTTTTCTGGAGTAATGATGACAGAAAGCTTTGTTTTTGCAGTTTGAATAGTCATATTGTACACTTCCTGAGCTGTGGTTTTCTTTGTAATTTTAAAAACAGTGACGGCATCACTAATTTTGACAATGAATTAAGTAGGGAATTTTTCTTCCTTCTCAGCATTTATTATAACAACACATGGGAATAGAAGTCATGTGGAGAAATCTCCTTCTTTTGACAGTTATGCCAAAAGAATCTACAAGGTGAAACAGCTGCAAAGCTTGATTTTCAGATGTTATGAAGTTATATAATTTATTATTTTATTATTTTAGTAGTGAATTTTTCTTCCTTCTCAGCATTTATTATAACAACACATGGGAATATGTCATTTGGAGAAATCTTCTTCTTGTGACAGTTATACCAGAAGAATCTTTAAGGTGAAACAGCTGCAAAGCTTGATTTTTAGACGTTATGAAGTTATATCATTTATTATTTTGGCACAGTTAAGTAGAATAAATAATGGATGTTGCCAGTGGCGACTGGTGACTTCAAATCAAAGGGGGGCTGCAGGAGACAGCTGAATGGGTGGGGTCAATGGTGGAGGAGCTATGCTCAAAACCGCAAAAACTAAATATACTGCCCTGGGTGCCAAACCGTCATTATGAGAGTCCAATCAAGACAAAATGAAGTGTAGAAGAATAGAAATATTTCAATGCATTGGCTGCATGACAGCTTAATATCTAGATGGAAACAAAAAAGGTTGTGAGGCATGAAAAAATAAATTACTTTTTTTAAATACATTAATGGAATGCCAGTCAAAATCAAGTATAAGAAAAACAAGCAGCACTCAACTCAAACCACTTCTTGCACTGCAGTTCTAATTATAATTTATATTCAGCTTTATTAAAGTACCAAGTAACATGCTGAAAGTAGAAATCTCTGATGCCCCCACTAAAAATGTTCCTTATCCAAAAAAAAAAAAAAAGACCTGCTGCCTGACTTCTACTTGTTTCATGGGGAAAACATGATCAAAGTAAAAAATGAAAAGCAAACAAAAAATAAGTTCAAGATAGATTGCTTAAAAGGATTACTGTACAGGTTATGGACCACACGACTGGCATTCTGTTTACGGGTAAAGCCTGCAGAGATGACTGGAAGTCTAGACTCTTAAAAATAATGTAATCCTGTCCTTTATTACAAATACTGTCATATTTCAATACCCAAGGCTTATACATTATCTAGTTAAGTATTCTCTACATGGCAACAGAAAGGCTTTCAATGCTGGCAATTCTTTAACAGTATGCTTATTAAAGCTTACTTGCATCTTGCAATCTCAGCCAAGCTTACCTGATGGTCATTAAAGTATTATTACTTAAACACAGAGCAACAGGCACTTTGAGTAATAAGCATAAATGAACAGTACAAAAAATATGACAGAAAACAGACCATTCTGTAAAAATCAAGGACAGATGAAAGGCCACTCTAGTACTTGTGTCTACCTTGGATGGGGGGGGGGTACTCTGCACATTTACACTGCATAACTACTCCTTGCCTCGACACATCCAGAGTTACTACATGGGGGAGTGGGGTGCAACAAGTATGTCACAGTTTGAAATGCCTCTGGCTGACTTGTGATGGCCCTGACACATTTGTCATACCGCTCAACCTCAGAGCAAGAAATCTGGACAAAGCCATACAAAGAAATGGGACAAAGGCCCAAAAATAATGATAATTTTTAAAATATTGCTCTTATAAACCTAGAAAGATAAGAGGTCTTGCATTAGTATGAATTTTCTGAATGGTATGAAATCTGAAACTCAAATGTCTGTCGTTATTTTCTAACTTCAGTGTTTAATGATTTGTCACTAATTTGCCAAAAAAACACAATTTTATGAATAATGGACCAAAAATGTGGATGTACAAATATAAAATAGGCTATAGCAACACAATACAGCTGGGAACCTGTCAAAGAAGGGACACTTTAATATTAGTACTGCTAACTTGAGCAGCTGACAAAATAAAAGAATCTACATGCATTTCTGAAATAAAAGTAATCTAACTGATTATTACAGTAATTTCTTAATTATAAACCCTCCATGTTTTCTTCCAAAATTGCTAGGATCATTAGGGAAAGAGCAAAATTTTGAGCCAAAATCAGGGACAGTTGAGAGGTTTGGCTATGCCTAATTCTATAAAGCAATTTATTTGCATGTACCTCTCAACCTGTTAATGCAATAAATCTGGGCAAGGCCAAATATATTGGGGGAACATATAAACAGTACTAAAAATTGCTCTTGTATAAACTGAGACAGTTGATAGAACAGGTCTTACTTTAGCATGCATTTTTCTGAAGGTTATGAAGTCTGAAACTCAGTTTGTCATTATTTAGTGACTTAATTCCTAAATGATTTGCCAGAAAACCACAAATTTTATGAGGAACAAACCAAAAATAAGAAGCAAAAATCTATTCATTCTTTGAAAATCTGGACAGTTGGGAGGTATAGTTCAGCTGGGGCTGCCTAGGTTTGCCGCCATTCCCCCTCACAAAACCATGCCCTGCAGCCATTCCAATGATCCATCACTTGGCTATTTCACTCCATTTACCATAAACACTAATGTGCATACTGATTTACTTCTATGATGATTTGAACTTCATTTGAAAGTTTTATTTTGAATTTTACAGCACAAACACTAAGACATCTGCTAAACAAACTTGGCATTAAAACTTCTCTGCTCTTGAAACTCACATTCATTGAAGCAACATTGAAACCCGCATTCAAAGAAAATACATTTTACCCGTGGCAAATAAAGATTCATTCTGGGCTGTTTTCAAATCATAGGCCCCTTGCATATGAAACATACTTTGATACACCTTCCTATTGCTTTGAACATTTTTCCAGTAAACAATGAAACAAAACGCATGCACCAATGACAAAACTGCCCAATTCAGAACATTTCCATCATAAAAGTCTACTCAAACTTCTACAGTCCACTATTATCAGTAAATATGCACAATTCTACAGCTCACCATTATCGGTAAATATGCACAATCTCTGAAGTAGTAAAAAAGTCATCTAAATAATTCCACGTTAAATAAATCTGTAATGAAGAGGTTGCTGCTAGCAAACACCTTTATATTTCATGGTTTCATCGAAAAATAAAGTGTCTGATGCCCCTGAGGAATAAATTGCCTAAATTACATTAAAAATAAGCTAGTAATATTGCAATAGGAAATGGATGGCAAACTGATAACAGGCTCATAGTTAGTATCTTAACTTTCAGTATGACAGCATTCACCCCTTATGGGAGTAGAACCAACAACCTTCTGCATCAAAAACAAGTACACAACCTGTTGTGCTATTAGCAATGCCCCCCCCACACACACACACAAACACATGCAGACACTTGCACCCAGTAAATTTTCCAAGACAACAAAAATAAATAAATAAATAACATTCTAAGTACAGTTTCCCTGCATTGCCCCCAGAGTGGGCATCTCTACCCTCTTACTTATTTGTCCTACATATTCTGTTACACTGCTTTCAGTCTCATAGATGAATATCTAAATTTGACCAGGGTCTGGTGACATCATCATTACAAAAGGCAATGCAGTTGTCCAAACATTTATAAAGTCTGTTTAGTGACTAAGTCAGCAGATATATGACTAATTGTCAATGACTGATTCGTCAATACCCAATCTCATAAGAATCATGGCATAAAGAATTGTTTGCTGGCAAACAAAAACAGGATGCAAATCACCACCATGAACTGACTTAGCTCCAATATTATAAGATACAGGTGAAAACATGGGTAAATTAGAACAACTGGCTGAAATATTAACTTTACTTAAATAATTGTAAAGTCCAGAAGCAAAGTAAATACTGTAAAATACATAAGATACAGAGCAATAAAAAGAATCTAAACTCTTTCCTGCTCCATTTTTTAAACAGGATTTTCTACGAGCATCACTTTAAGAGAGAGAGTGCAACGTCAGAAAAAAGGTACCTATTAAAACTTGCCTAACTGTCCACAAAGGTGTAAGACTTTAGACTGAGATGAACAACTTGCCTTGTTGCAAGATCAAGAAGTCCCACCATTAGGGAAGCATACTTTCTGCAAACCAAGAAAAAACAATGAAAGATATTTTGTGCCACACTTTCTACTCTGTACAAATATGCATAATTTTGTAGCTGACTTAGAGGGAACTCCAAAAACTTTCAAGACACTGAGGGGCAAGAGGTGGGTAATTTGGATCCATGTAAGAGAACCACTGGGTCCCTCATTACAAATCCAGTGATACAGTTCAGAATGTACCTTACTTCTGGAAAAAGGGAATGATCTCAGTGGGTCTACAACTCTTTATCATACTTTGGAACAGTTCCCTTTATCTCAGTCAGATAACAACTTGCTCCAGTTAGTGATTAGCTGACTTGACCTTCTCCCTCCCCTACAACATGAGATCTATGCCTTTCACAGCCATGTAAGTAAAATTCAAGCTACAGTTTTGTAATATAATTCAGGATTTTTAAATAGAACCAAAGAAATATTTATGCATGTGCAAAATCTATGTGCCTTATAAAGTACATGTTTATAGGCCTCACCCTCTGGACTAGGTGGAATGAGGTATTCTGACTGCTGCAAGACACACATAATATGGACTAAAATTCATAGATAAAATGGGATGTAAAGAAGCAAATATTTCACTGCTGGTGTCATATAGGGAAAGCATGCAGTACTGAATAATAAGATCGATACTGCACTTGCTAGAGTCAGTATGCACCACTATGTGATGCTTCTCCCTGCCTATAGGCAAAAGGTTTGTAGTCTTAAAACCTCTTCTCACTTTGAAGACTGGCTTACAAACAATCCTCTACACTCTTCAACTGTGATGCTATGAATATGGCACTGTAATTATGAAAACATATATGCCAAGGAAGAATTTATAATAATGCTACAGATTCCATCTTTCTTTTATAATCTTGAATTTCTGATCCCTTGCAAGTATGCAATGGCTTCATTAATATCACTTTTTCTTGGGTTAAATTCTTTGAAGTGAATAAAGCCCTTACAGTCCTGAAAGCTTAGTTGCCTCCTCACTGAGGTCTAATATATGAAGAAAGTGTAGCAAATCTACCAAGTCTTTCGCCTGCAAGTAGTCAAGTTAAAATGGGTTTTGAACTACCTCTGCATTAAATGGACTGTATCCACACCAGCAAACAAATACACAACTTTAAATACGGAAACAGACCACAGGAACCAAACTCCACTCTGCAAGTTGATGAAAGAAGTACTTTTAATACAAAGTAAATTGCACCCTTCACATGCGGCAGGAATCACAACAATACAAACAATAGCATTAAGCGCTTTTCATCCGGATATTATCAAGCTCAGATACTAAGCTCCGAATTACAAAAAGTTTAAAAAGCCCACGTGAAATGATGTGGCCAAGTAGGTGGTACTAAATTCATTAAACAAAATTTGTTTAAAAACCAATAATCATTTCATTATGAAAGTAATTTCATTCTAAAACTAACTAAATAAACAGACACATAAGCTACTTACCTGATATACTTCTGCACCTTCACTCTGTTCTTCTTCTTCTAACTTCTTTCTTCTACTGCTTCTTTCTTCAGTTCTTCTTCTGTTCTTCTGAGCCACCCAAAAAAAAATATAATAAAAATCCAATGGCAAGTACTGCCAAGTAGCAAATTAAAGGTTAACTGACTTACTGTTTGATTCCTTTTCCCAGCACATAAAGCCCGGAATCAGCAGCATTTGACATGCCTGCAGACACGAGCCTTCCATATCTATGTGGTTTGTGTCTCAACCGCATAGACTTCTAGTTCTGGGCATCACAATGATGCCTTCTTTGCTCCTCGGCTGCAATGAGAACATTGCAGCAAGAATTTAAACAGATTTTTTTTTACATAAAAAAACAAATAAACTACTCAGCTGTCTAGCTGACCTGGATGTTGCTAAATTCTGGAAAGGTGACAGAGCTATACAAAAGATTGCTGTTTACAGATTGTCTGCTATCTTGCCCCCATTTTTTCGTAACTCTCTGGTGTAAAGAAGGTATTAGCAATGAGAGTGTGACAGCAGAGGTTACAAAGAATCATTGCTGGGATAAAGACTGGAGACTGTCTAGTTACATATAGGTAAATATGACCTGAAGAAGTGCATTTACTCATGACCTCTATGCAGATTGAGAAGGATATTCCTTCCTCGACATTAACTATCAAGTAATCAAACAAGGGAAAGGAAAGAGTTCAGCTGCATGCTTCCTGAAGCACTGAGTGGAAACTTGACAAAAAAAAATGTGACTGGAATTCAGAAAAAGTGGTAATGCAGTTATGAAGCAAATATTAGTACAGTCTGAGTTGTGCAGTGCAGCCCAACACCGATTAGGTGTGCAGTAGGAGTAACATTGCATAGCTAGATGGCATAAGTAGGCAATTCAATAGCCAAATGAGAATAAGCCTTGTAAAAATGTTCACAATGCTATGGAAGGTCACCTGAGTCCAGCAGCTTGCATGCATGCAGCTTACGTGCAAAGATGTACATCCACACATGCAAAAATGTGCCATCACAGACAGAGATGACAAAGGCCACACAGCAATGTTCTACTATGTTTATATTGCAATGGGAAGGAAATAGGCAGATAGGACAGTCAGAAAGTCAGAAGAGCAAGCAGAAGAGCACCCATACGGATAAGAGGAAGGAAAGAGTGGTGTGGGAAGGGGGAGGAAGGGTATATTTTTTGTGGGATAGACACATTTTTTTTATTTTTTCAAAAAGGGTAGTGGAGAGGATAGCATGAGAAGTATGTGAGTATGAAAGACAGTATAGAGTGGCAGCATGGATAGGCAAACCATACAAAAGACAGATAAAGACTGATAGGAAGGTGCTGACACAAATATAAGGCCATGAAGGACAGACACAAGTAGACAGAGGGAGGACAACTGGTGATAAGGAGGATCAGACAACAAAATGGAGAGGGAAAAGAGAACATCTTGATGGAGAAAGGGCAGGGTGTTGACTGACTGGCTGCCAAGTTTTGCAGTTCTGCACCCAACCACAAGTCATTCATTTTCATGACCCCCTCATGACTGACCCTAGTCACTGCTGGCCTGGGGGCATGCACCTGTGCAACTCTGCAAGTCACATGAGGAAGCACTCCAGGCTGCCAATGGCTACTCATCCACAACAGCCATCTCCAGGCCTTCCATCTCCTGGCAGTTATCTTAACATGATCCCATTGATGGTCACTAATGTGGAACTTACCCTCCCCACTCAAACAGCACCAGAGAACATCAGCAAGCCCTCCAGGGCACTAAATAGAGGATGATCTTCATCACCCTTCAGGGATGTGGACCTGGAAACTGCTGGTGACCTAGGAGGTGATGCTGAGGTGGCTGCATGGTGCAGTGGTTGCTGCCACACATCATCTAGCTCTCTGTGGTTGACACAGTATAAAATGTGAATGTAAATTGAGACAGGGAAAAAGGCAAATAATAGAATTAAGAATAATGCAATGATAAAGAGAAAAAAATAAGAAATCATCAGTAGAGTATACTACAGCTGTTTGCAGTAGAGGCTCTGGTGGACTAAAATGCAGTTAACTATGCAATGACAATACAAAAGTGATAGATAGGCCTGAAACACATACAGCTTGGAAATAGGTGCACTACAGGGCTGTGTATGACTGAAAGTAGCCAGTTACCTGTTTGTAGGACAGTGGAACAGTGTATAAGTGTGAACCTCTGTGAATGCAATGGGCATCAAAACTAGGCAGAGACATCTGCACTGAATAAATAAAAAGCACTGCTGTGAGCAGGTGGTATACACTGTATGAAAAATGTTGTAATGCATGGCACTGAGTGGCAGCAGGCCATGTATACCCACCTCAGATTACCAGCATAAATAGAAATGGCACCAGATTACCAGCATAAATACAAATGGGACCCATAAACACTGTGGTAATGCAACACTTTGATCTCTGTCGACAAATGTGAAACATTACCTCACAGCCCAATTGCAAGCATATGGTATGCCTGATGTAACTGGCCCAGGCATGAGTGTTGGAATTGGCCATGTAACAATAAGCCATGTCAGGCTGACATGGCAGTGTGCATTTACAATTTAGTGGACAGATAAGTACTTGGCAGTGAATGACGTCAGCTGCACTTGTACCAGAGCAGATACCTGCACTCTTAATACTGTGTCCCATCTAATATCAGCCCATTCAGAAGTTCCCATTTATTATAAGGAATATGTGGCAGTAGGAGGGACAATAGCACAGTTACACTTGCATTTACATTTTATATGACATACAAGTCAAAATGCAGCTAGCTGTTAACAATGTGAAACTAATTAGCAGCATTGCAATCAAGGGCAGCAATGCAGCTGAGTTAGAGATACACAGCTAGAACACCAATCCCATATACATACTCCGATGCCTGGACAAGTGTTCATTCCTCATCTGGAATATCAGATGATTATCCTGTATCTTGCTAGGTGCTGAAAAACAGAAAAAAGAGGAATAACACAGTATGTCCATGAATATTAATAATTGTGTTTAGATGTGCCTACTTTTTTTACATTTAGAAAAATAATTCAAAAGTTGTCATACTTATTGTGGCATTCTGGGTTCATCTCCCTAATGTCTCCTTTCTATTGGCAGAGAGTATCAGGGTGGTACCTCTTCATGTATCTGTAACAATATTGTCACTCATCACCAGACTGGGTGATGCCTATGGTATCTGTCTCTTCCCTGACAAGATAACATCAGGCATACACCTTATATACTCATTAGGAGTATCTCAACAGGAGCTCCCAGTGGTGTAGATACAGGAAAAAGAGAAAGACTTTTGTCTCAGTTCTGCACCATATGGGTGCATTTCCACTTTGAACCCATCCAGAAGCTATAGCCACTAGCCATGTTCACACCAGGAGGGAAATAGCAGCTGAGTTACATCGATGCACATCATAGAAACCACATGATTTATGTCCATGGGCAGCAGGGCAGATTAATGTAGCCTAATTTATCTGCAGCATAATGTGACCGCAGTAGATGTGTGCAAAGAGGGAGAGGGCAGAGGTGCATTGGTTGAGCAAGGTACTGTGTTTCTGCCTACTCATTTAAACCAGCAGGCTAGCTCATTGCAAATCACAGCAGTGAGCAGCCTTCACATCCCCTATCTGTCACTGACTAGATTGCAAAACGCCTGCGGCCATGTGGGTGTCACAGAAATGACCAGGCATTTTTAGATTACTTTGCAGTCTACCATGTCTGTGCATATGTATGTAACATTGCTTCATCAGCATAATTACTGTGCTATGAGCCTTGTCATAGATCAGTATGAGCAACAGTTAACATTGTGGTAATCTTTGCATTATCAAAATTTTGCCACTATAGTGACTGCAGTTCTAGAAGAATTTATTAGAGTGGTCTACAAAGTTGAAAATTGCTCTACATCTGTTGTGGTAAGTGTACACATGCCAGTGGCAGGTGGGAGTGGTGAATATATATGATTATAATGTTTTATTTGTAGGGGGTTGCTCAGCAGCAACCTACAGAAAGGTGGATGGGAAACATAGGAGGTTGAAATGGGGGATGGGAACAAACACTGCACAGGTTCAGGCATCAGTAGCCTAGCAGATGTATGGTGAGGGGCAGTAAATGATGGAGAAACTACATTGGTAGGTGATACAGACAGGGAGGGATATGTTGGACAGCACCCTCTCTGCTACAGTGGTTTAGTTCATTTACACAGAAAATGGTGTGGAGGGAGGAAGCTGACCTGTTAATTGCTGTAGGATGTGGATATGGGACACACATTGGTGTTGCTCTGTTGGGCACAGGTCAATCTAGGAAGATAACTCGACACATGTTATGCCACAGTTTATCCCAAAGCTGTCCTGCTGTTCCTCTTGGACTGCTGTGAGGATGTGGCCTGTGATTTTGGGGTATGGCAGGCATGGGATTTGTTGTGGCCATGACAGTCACATGGATGCAGGAGAGTTGCACATATTTCTGCCAGGACACTGACTATGGGGGTATGTCCACATGTACAGGAATGTCAATGGCACCAAAGCAACATCAGTGGCTTGAGAAGTAATTCAGATTCTCAGCACCAACAAGACTAACCAGTCCTTGTAGGAACATTTGTGGTGGGAGCTGGTTTCAGATGTCAGTCTTGCAGGCAGCCAGAATATATTAGTGCAACAGATTCACCTCAGGGTTACTGATATGACTCTCCATGTTCTCACAAAGACAAAGGCCAATACACAGGAGAGGATGGCCAAAGGTGGAGGCCAACCATCATATACTACTTTCACTGATATGGATGAGTTCCTAGTGTCCCCATCTTAGGGCAGTGAAAGGACTTTGATACCTGGTGAAGGTCTGGATTTGGGTACTGAATTATTTGCAACATCTCATCTCTGCTGGGGATGCTTCATGTAGATCTTTAATAAATGTGTCTGTGTTAAGCGGAATGCCATTTACAGGATAATCAGGAGGACAGAGTTGCTTTTTAAAGGCAATTACACTGCATTTTTTTGTATTAAAGATTATGGAACTCCCTTTTAACGTATATTAGAACTGAGACAAGCTGTACAATCTACTTACAAAACCTAAAACTTAAAACAATATCTACTAGAAAAAACAGTTCATACTCAAGACAAAAAAAATCATAACACAAACAAATGACTGAAAATTTTCTCTCTGCGAAGACTAACTTTTCTGGTCCGCCTTATATAATTTAATAAACTGTTAACACTGTACTAATTAATATAATAACTATCTCAAATCTAAACTCACTTAGTATCCCTCAAAGCTACTATCTATTTTATCTGAAAGCCAACAAAGAGCAGAAATACTTGTTAAAATATTTGTACATGATCTGTAAATACATTTCGCTTATTAATGTAATCTCAACTTTTCTCCTATATTGTGAAATGTACCCTGCATTTTTACTGTAAAATTGATTTTTTTTTCCTTAATGGAGCTTTTGTCCTGAGGCTACTTCTGAAAATGGGCTTTGGAAATGAACTCAGTTGGCATTTACCAGTCAATAAATGTAAAATATATAAATATAATTATGCTTAAGGACATAGTCAATACACCAAGTTCTTGCTCTTACTAACCTCTTTTGAGGTATATGAGTATCGATGAGGGAGTTAATTAATAGCATGCACTCTAAAGTCATCAACAAACTTGGTTATTCACAGACCTTTGACATCTGCTTTCACATCACAGAAGCAGATGCCAAAGAGGAGGAGACCCAGGATGGAGACCTGTAGAACACCACTAGTGATATGCCTTTTAGATGAGAAAGTACCACAGTAATCTTACTGTGTGCATTTGATAAAAGAGCAGATTTACAACACAAATCCAGGGTCTGTGATATACCCACCCTTGGTCAGTGGCATCAAAATGGCCATTTCCGAGAGATTAGGTACATACCTTGTGAAAAGACTAAAGCTGAAAAAGGTTAGGGGATTCAGAAGATTTTTACTTTGTATTAATTAAGCTCCTTGAAGATTGACAGTGAGTCTAGCACTTGAACATTGAGGACTGATTCACGAGTCTGGGAACTCTCCAGAGCTAAACAGAAATACCAGCAGTTCCATTTTTTTTTAATATGTATATGCAGTAAATTTTGCTTAGATTTCCATATATAAGTCTATCTTGTCTAACACTTGCATCACTGTCCTTTTAGCTTATTTAGTAGGGTCTCTGTCACTTGGCCAGAAACTTTTTTTCTACAGTGTATATAAGACTTGATATCTTGTCTCCAGGATGGAAAGTTCTACCCTAACATTCCTCTTATACCTTCATTTTTTAGCCTCTTGGACTTACAGTATGTGCTCCATAAAATTGCTGAAACAGCCACCATCCTGTCTTGCACCTCAGACACATGCTCAAGAACTTCTTTAAAGGGTTGGTTTCTTGTTTCCAGAATTCTCTGGTAATGTCTAAGGTGCTTGTCAGTGTATCTCATACTGGATCTCAAAGTGACTAAACCCTGTAGAAGACTGAGGTGGTTTCTTGATAACAAACCTGTAATATAGCAGTTTGGCATTTCAGTTCTTCCCATCTTTTTCAATGACACATAAAGGGAATTCCCTGATGACAAAAAAACATGGATTATAACTGTCAGTTCCACAGTACTGTGGTGGTGATTTCATCAGGCTGCGACCATCAGTGGGCCAAATGAATCAAGTCACACATCTATGACCTTACTGGCTTCTTTGTACGGTATGTCCAGAAATAGAAGAAACGAGAATGCACAAATGGGAGGACTCCACTGCAGGCTAGAATGTCACTCTTCATTTCTTCATAGTTATTGGCCGTATTCAGTTCTAAGTTAAAGTATACTTTCTGTTCCTCTCTACTTTAAAAGGGAGTGCTTAGCCAGTCCCACCCATTTGCTGGCTAACCCTCAAGTTCTGCTATTAATTTGAAAGCTTCTAGGAATGCTTCAACATCATCTTGACAGGTTCATCAACTGAAAATCGCTGTCTTTATAGCTGGTGAACTAATATGCCTAAGATTTTTCTGGTTAGTCCTTCCTTCAGCCAGGGTCATGCTTACTTTTTGGCAGGATAGTGATATTTTTTAGTAAAGCCGTATTGTTCTTCACTTGTGCAGTTGCTTAGGCGTGTTTTTGTAGTTCTGGCTGATGGGCTGCAGCTCCCCAAATTAAAAAAAAAAAGAAACAACATTTTTTTATTTAGTTTTTTAAATATTTTATAAAAATATGCTTTACCATTACTGTTACTGAGCATGGGAGTCCCTGCATACATGTGCACAAAATTCCAGGACCTTTTGAGGTTCCCTAAAGAAAAAAAAAAAAAGAAATCAGCTTACTCCCTGGCACTACATGTACACCCATCTGGGAATAAGATGATCACATCTTATCACAAAAAACAGCTCAGTGGGTTGCTGTATAAAGCTGAAAGAAGATATTTCTATCAGCTAGAATATTGACTTAGAATGGGGTAGCCTAAGACTGAAAGTGAAATAAGTAATGGAGTATTTGAAGAAATAAGAGTGCAAGAGCACATTTTTTTTAACTTGCTGTATATGTCCCAGTTATCTAGTATGTAGGAATAGAAGTACTTTAAGTCTGTGAGTGCATATCTGTGTAGGTTGGTGCATGTATGTGTACGTATGTACTTGTATGTATGTATATATGCATGTCTGTCTGTATGCATGGGGATACAGATGCTCTCAGATGTCTCTGATTTCACAATGTCTCTGATTTTGACTAATAGTTTATTCTGTTTTTTGTAAAGTTTGTGTTTTTTCTGGCAAATCAGTGAGGACTGCAGTCACTTACTAATGGCAGAATTTAAGTTTCAGACTTAATAGGCTTAAGAAAAAAGTATGCTAATGTAAAGCCTGTTATGCCAGAAAATGTTGGTTCTTTGTCACTCTTTATTTTTTATTTTCTTGCTTGATGCTTGTGATAAGAGATTGAGAGTTATGTAGAAGGGAAGGGGGTTACACTGGGATACACACTGTATTTTGAGAGCATTAATCTGAGAAGATAAATTCCTGTATGGCAGTTAATTTATATATTTTTTTTCATTTAATTAGTCAATCTTCTGCACAGTAACAGTCATACAAGTGACTGTAATTGATGGTGGCTGCACACACGTGAGTGTGTGTGTGTGTGTGTGTGTGTGTGTGTGTGTGTGTGTGTGTGTGTGTGTGTGTGTGTGTGTATGTGTATGTGTGTGTGTGCACGTATATATGTGTGTGCATGTACAATATATGTATGTGTGTTGGTATAGATCTCCTCAACTGTCCCTGATTTCATTAAAAATTTGGGTTTTACCCCATATTTTGGTCTGTTCCTCGTAAAGCTTGTGTTTTTTTTCTGGCAAACCAGTGAGGATTGCAATCATTAAATAGTGACAGACATTTGAGTTTTAGACTTAGTAGCCTTTAGCAAGAGCATGCTAATGTAAAACTTGTTATTAAGGCAACCTTTTAACCATATGAAGGCAGTATTTCCCTAATTTTGACCTTTTGTCCCCAATTGTTTTTTAGTTTCCTATCTGATTCTTGAGCCAAGAGCATGAGTGGTATGTAGTGGTAGGTTGCAGTGGGTTGCATAGCTTATTCTGTCAGCAATAAGCTGAGAAGAGGCAATCATGTGAAGTTATTTATACATTTACTCACTCATTTGATCACAATGAAACTTCCGAATTGTATAATCACAGTCGTATAAACGGTTGTAATTGACTGGTGTGTGTGTGTGTGTGTGTGTGTGTGTGTGTGTGTGTGTGTGTGTGTGTGTGTGTGTGTGTGTATTTGTGTGTGTATGTGTGTGTGTAAACCTATAGATAAATGGAGGGGGCATAGATGCTCTGAACGGACCCTGATTTTGCAAAATATTTCTAATTTTATCTCTTATTTTTGTCTGTTTTTTGTAATGTTTACATTTTTTCTGGCATATCAGTGAGGATTACAGTCACTAAATAATCAGACATTTTAACTTTTCTTTGAGTAGCCTTCAGAAGAAGCATACTCAAAGCGTTTTAGTTTAGCAAATGTCTATGTATATAAAGGCAATATGTCTCAGATTTTTTTTCCTTTGTTCCCAAATAATTTTTATCTTTCTTCTTGATTCTTGAGTTAAGAAGTTAAAGGTATGTGAGAGCTGTAGTGGCATATTCATATTTAGCTTCATTCTTATTTACCTGCAAATGCCATGAGACAACTGCTTGTGTGTTTCTACAGTGGCTTTTTCCCACCCACCCATCTGCCTAGTTCCTAGTGAACTTGATGGCTTTTGAACTACCTACCTTTACTGTAAATTTGACTTTAGAAGTGCCTCCCAGTCTCATCTCATCTGCTCATTCTACTGGGGACTGAAAGATCAAACTGGGAAGGCCATCACCTGAGACTCTTAAAGCGTGAGTTATCCTTTGTTTCCTATCATCCTACAGTATTCAGAGGATTAATCCCTTTTTCCATCTTACTTGTAAAATCAGTAACACTTGGGATTAGATTACCAGTCACTGGAGAGCCTAGGAATTGCTTTTCAGGAATTAACTTGGGAACAGTGCTCCTGTGAGAGAAGGAGTAGAGGGACATTATTTCACTAGCCTTCCTAGAAAGTACTAATCACTGGAAAGCCTGGAAATTGCTTCTTATGAGCCATCTTTGGAATAACACTTCTGTGTTTTTTGTAAGAAAAGGAGCAGAGAGGAGCAGAGAGGCATTGATTCCTGATGGTCTCTGACTGGGCAGTGTGTGTGGAACTTCACTGAGAGGTCTGACTGCAATTTTGGTAAGAACCTCTTCAGGGCTTTTGTACATTTAGGCTGTTTGTCGCATCTGGCCACTGTAGGTTCTATCCAGGGTATCTACCAAGAGAAGACAGTAACAAGTATACTGAACACAGCCACAACTGGTTTTAATACTACTTCTCAGGATCAGCCTGAGATCAATGCACCTCTTTTGCTTCTGGTGAGAAAATGAACTAAGTATCACTCATTCCTAGCTACATGCAGATATTTTTGAGACCAGAACTATCCCCACTACCAGATAGAGCGCACCTCAAGTAATCAACTGCAAATCTCATAGGTGGTGATCCCCATTCAGACCACATTAATAAGCATCTGAACCATGGATTTGTACTTTCCAACCATCTCTATGGGCAGTTTGGTTGAAATGGACATCCTAAAACAATGTACAAACTGTCTTATCTTTACTGACAGCCACCAACTGCTTAAATAAACTGAGACAGTGTGCGAGAAATGCAATTACTTTATGCTGTTGGAGGAAAAACACTCACATGAAGACAATAGAAATAACAAGCAGGTTATCAGTACCACACAACACGACTTTAAACCTGTCGAATGCAAATCAGACTAAACACACAAACTGACATATGATGAGGCTCTTAAAATTAACCTACCTAAACCACAAAGGCCTTCTAAATGTAACTTACAAACCTACTACATTTGTTATGGCACTCAGACCATCATCCTTACTTTGTAATTTGTGGCCTGAGGGAATGGTTTCACCTCCCTGTGATATGGGCTGTCTGAGTTAAAATGTGGTCATTAATTGTCTACAGGCCAAAGGGACTACAGAGTGATGCTGGTGTGGCATCATGCTTGGTACTTCATCTGAGAATTTTCTGGTGACCTAATTTCGTCCTCATCATGGCTGATATGTACTGCTGAAATGGGGCTTACAATACCAGCCCTTTTGCACTGTATTGAAAGTACAGTGTCCTGACACACAGTAAGTCGATGTCATATGGTCGACAGGTGTGTGAAATCGACAACCCCAGATAAGGGGAATATTTCCTTTCCCTGGGGATTGTGCTATATTGTAGTTAGTATATATAATCAGTGGGGATATGGGTGAGTGCATCCCTGCAAATGGGAAGGTGCGGGGGGGTCTTACTCCCCTGCAAAAACACTTGCTTTTGGTTTTCTGCTCCAAAGTAATCCAGGAGCATGTGCAGAACTCATCAGTCTTAGTGTGTTCAGTGTTAGGCCATTGATCTGTAGGGTGTTGGGACACCGTAGGTTCAATACAGCGTCCTACATATATATATATATATATATATATATATATATATATATATATATATATATATATATATATATATATATATATATATATATATATGTATATATATATATGTCTGTTTGTGTGTGTGTATATATTTATGTATATATATATATATATATATATATATATATATATATGTGTATACACACACACACACACACACACACACACACACACACACACACACACACACACACACACACACATACAAACACACACACACACGTTGTATTCCTAAAAGTGAGCCAGTTAATCCATGAGTAAAACCAGAGTCAAGTGGCTTTCAAGCTTAAACTCTGTGTGAAATGATGTGATGAGAGAGATTATATACATTTATTTATTTTTACACACACACACACACACACACACACACACACACACACACACACACACACACACACACACACACACACACACACACACACACACACACATTTAACATAGCCAGTAACACACCAAGGTTGGAGGGGTTGAAGAAAATAGTCACCAGGAAAATCCAAGCAACCAAGTGCAGAAAAAACAAAGTATCATACAGAAAGCAATGAAGAGTCTGTACAGAACAAAAGAACCTGCGGTCCCTATGTTCCTATGTCTCATTCACCATAGATATAGTAATGTAATGCTTTCATGCATGTGCACTCTTCTTGGCACTACCACTCCTCTTGATAAGTTATGTACACACCACATTCCAAATTCTGGAGTTAAGCAGTTCAGGTGTATCCTGCAACATCCATTCCCCTGAGAGAACTGAGCTGGCATTAGCCACATACTCCTGTCTTTCCTGGCTAGATCTTTTAGAACTCAGACTGCTGATTACTCTAAGTTTATTATGGTCATTGTTAGAGCTTTATCTCTCCATTGCTGTGGATCAGCTTAATATATGTATTTGTTTAACGTTATATTGTTTTACCATAAACAACATTGTATAATGTGATACTTAACAAGGACAACAACATGAGAAGTGTTTTATCCAGCTAAAATGTAAGACAAAAATTGAATGGGAGTCGAATAGTAAACAATGTATTATACTTACTTGTATTGTTAGAATTTGATAGAAGTAAGTTATAACAAGTACATTTGCATTTCAGTAGTTATTAAAACACTGTGCTTTAGAGTTCATTGTTGCCATGGCTAATGTTAAATTACTTTAGAGAACGGGTGACCTGATTTGTGAACAACGTTTTCCCAGCAGAGTGTTATGGTTCATGTTATGTCCACTGATAAACAAGTCCACTTCTTCACGGTAGCATATTAAGCTCCAATGAAACTTGGACAGTAAAAAAAGAATAGCTGCCATATTTATGCTCACTGAACAGAGATTGACTGTTTAGTGAGTGTTAAACTACAAGGAAAAAGTATATAAAATAAAAAAAGAAAAGCGTGCATCTGCATGTGTGTTATTGTGTGTGTAAATGAGAGACAGACTCAGAGACAGTGCTGACTGCAACAGGCATTCCTTCAGCATGGATTTATTAAACATTTGAAGTATGAAACTGTTAATATCTGGCATTATTGACTGACTTTAATCCTCAGTGAGTTACAAGGAAATCAGTGGACAGCACTAAGCAGCAAAATCAGGGGATGGAGGAGAGAGTTGCAGTGCCTTGCATTCTAAATGTTTTCATTCCTCTGCTCACAATGAAACATCTGAGGACGTCTTCACTTAACAAAGTGGCTGTTAAGTGGTGTGTGTGTGTGTGTGTGTGTGTGTGTGTGTGAGTGTGTGTGTGTGTGTGTTTATGTGCACAAGCATACCATTGTGTGTGTTTCTATGTGCATGTACATGTCCTTTTGTTTTCTGAATATGTTCCTTGAAAATGTGTATAGTTCTGTCTGCACTTCTGAGTGTGTGTGTGTGTGTGTGTGTGTGTGTGTGTGTGTGTGTGTGTGTGTGTGTGTGTGTGTGTGCAGACATTAATACTTGCATAACATATTCTTGATGTAAAATAGTTCTTCCAACAATACTGTAGCAGGTTTGAAACATTAGGAGGAGGAACTATTTTACATAAATATATAACAAATATGTAGTAATAAGTAAGGAACAAATACTAAATAATTCAGCAGATAGCCTGTTCTCTAAATGCAAAAATGTCCTCTAGCGTGTGTGTGTGTTATTATGGAAACAACATCCTTCCAGGGATGTAGAGATCTTCCACCTGTGGCATGGGGCCTTAGAACACTCCTGTGCATGCATTCTTTTCACAATAGCACACATCCTGTTAGACATTATTGCTTACATAGCAGTGAGATACCAAGTGGTAAATATGCGGTGGGGCCAATATTAGACAATAAAGCAAACATCATTAACGTAAACATATTGACTGTAATATGTGATTTGTTTCCATTCAATTCACCAATTTATGGGATCTGAGATGATATTCTAACTTCATGCTAGTGATGTCTCTTTCACACATACACACACACACACACACACACACACACACACACACACACACACACACACACACACACACACACACACACACACACACACACACACAAATGAATTATGGAAAATAGGTATGAAAAATGTTTGCCTTGAAAAGTAACCAAGTAAGGTAATTTCTCAAAGCATTTTAGCAATTTTAGTTGAATTTATTAATTGGTAAGAACTATGAACAGAGCGAATTGTAAAGTTAGACAATATCACATCAGATATTAATGGTATGTAATTTTCTTTTTCATTGCAAGTTCTTTTTCAGAAATTTTCAAGTTACTGAATATGTGTATCCTGTAATTAAAGAAAAAGGCTTTAGCTCTGTTTCTTACATATTTAGATGCATTGAACAATTTCAGAATTATAACATGAGGGATTCCATTGTTCACTAATTACTCCCCTAGAGATCAATGAGAATGATATGCCTTACGCAAGTAAAATAAGGATTTACTGAAATCTTCAGAATGTTATTTTTAAAGACACAAATGTCTAAATGCAGTCTACAAAAAGTTCTGATGTCTTACAGAAGAATTTTTAAAACTTTTTTTATTTCAAAAAGGACCAGTTGTAATGTATACATTTAATATTCCACAGATAGGATTTTCTTTCCATATTCATCTGGCTGTTTAGGTTTTCATTTTATAGTGAATATATTTTGCTTTGGAGAGACTAGATTTATAACTGCATTGTTATATTTTGCTTTGGAGAGATGATTTATAACTACATTGTTTTTTTCTTCATTTTCAGTAGCTAATTTATAATAAAATATGTAATAAAATTCCACTTCCAAGAGTAAAAGAATGTCTTCATCCATAACCCCTTTAAGGTCAGGATGTCACTTCAACAGTGACAATCATCTAGAGCCAAGGTTCACACCACTGGGTGGCTAGCCCTACTGCAGTAGTTCAGCTGTACCACACAATCATACCTAGGGCCAATTTAAAGTGTCCAATCTGCCTGCTGCATGTCTTTGGAATGTGGGAGGAAACCCATGTGAACACAGGGAGGGCATGCAAACTCTGGACACAAGGCACCCCAGCCGAAAATTGAACTGGAGAACCTCTTGCTGTGAGGTGACAATGCTAACCACTGCACCACTGTGCTGCCCTTGTAAAAAAAGAATGTCTCTTAGTACAATATTATTGTAATGGCAGGCTTTTTTGGCATTAGAAACTCAGAGTATGAGTCAGAATGCTAGTTTGTAAGATGTAAATAGAAAATATGTTTTGAAAGAAATTGCTTCATATAGACCTCATTTGTATTCTGCTGAAGATCTGGGAATTTATTTAACCATAATGTGCTCCTGTAAAAATACAGTACAATAATACTGAAAAGAACCGGTAATTAAAGTTGTATCAGTTTATGAGCATACATATTATTAATGAGCATTACCTTATTTATTACTGATTTCACTTTGTTATCTTTGAAGATAAGTGTTTACTTTTTCTGTTATAGGTTTATAAGTAAGTAATAGCCTAGCTGCTCTTGTGGACCATTTTAAGCTTAGCCAATTTCCCTTGGTAAGAGTCAAACTATGTATTTCTTGACTGTGAGGTAAACACCTTAATCATTATGCCAACCCCTAACCCCATTATTGGCATTAGATGTTCATTCCCAAAAAAGACCATTATTTTCTGATCTGCAGACGTAATATGTTAGCAAATCCTTGTTTCAAATTAGTGCAGATAAGCTGCTACACCTTCATGCATATAGGCCTGTCTTTGCTGATTGGATTGTATTTTACTATTGCTTGTGCTCTTTGGGATGGATTTATCCTAGGGAAACCAACATGCTAGGTAATCAAAACTGCTGATTAAAGCTGAAGTTTAGTCTCCTTTTGCGTTTGTGTAAAATACTGTCCATTGTTTTTCTCAAATGTATGCTTCACTATATTAAATGATTGAAAATCATTTTGTCTGTCAACCATGGTATTCAAGAAATGGCTTAAATGGTCATTTTTAAACAGTAAATGTAAAGGCGATTACTTTTTATGAAGCAAAGAATGACCAATAAAGTTTCTATTGTGCAGACATTTAATGAAACCAAATATACATTATCGATACATTCTGAGGTTTTTAGGAGACTAAATTTGTCATTCTCAGAAATGCTACTTAAAATGAAAGTTGAGAATTATTAGAACTGCCCAATGGAGAAAGACAAAGAATATCTGTCAGTCCATGAGGTACTGTACTCCATATGGTGATATAATGTTTTGAGATTTTTCCAGTATAGCCACTATTTTAAGTTCCTGTTAATTATTTCATAAAATTACCACCATCTGTAGAAATCATCATAAATCATAGAAATCACCTTCATTAAGAAAAAAGGAGGTCATTGTCCCACTGTACTCATCCCTCATTAGACCCATTATAGAATACAACGCCCCATTTGGTATGTACCTATCAAGACATCTGCAACAACTGGAAAGGCCACAGAAATACCTCACTAAAAGAATCACAGGCCTAAAGCAGATGCCCTATGCTGACTGCCTTAAAAAACTCCAGCTATACTCTGCCACATATTGTCTACTCCGAGGCGATCTCTGCTTAACATACAAGGCCATGTCAAACCCAGAGCTGTTGGACATGCTACACTTAAAGAAATCCCAATCCATCAGAGCCACATGCTCCAGGGATCTAAACCTTGTCATCACAATAAACAAAACATGCTGGAGGGATAGGTTTCTGACCCAGAGACTCCCCAGACTCTGGAATAGACTGCCCATACATATTAAGCAGAGCGCTTTTTTGGCCCTCTTCAAAAGGAACCTTGATGACTGGATGGGAGAAAGGAAATTCACCCCAGGGATCACGTCAGTCACTCTGCTAGACAGAGGTCCAGGAAAGTAAATATCGTGGGAAGAAATAGCCAGGGAATTGTTATGGCAAGGCTTGTATAGGCCCTAGGACCGATAGCCTAGTACCAACCTATGGACCTATAATGATTTACTAGTTTTACTTCTGCTGACTGGAGGCCATTAGACTTGGTAAGGATTCAGATTCATCATTACTTTAACACAAGCATATTTTTCTATAATTCATTTAAAACTGACTTAAACATTAAAATATTGTTATCTCCTTCATATCAGATTGGTGTAATTTTTTTCAAGATAGGGTAGAGCCAGGCAGCCTTTAAAAGTTGAATCTGTAGGGGTTGTTAGGAAAGATTATATCAACAACTAGTTTTCATCTTCAAGCAGAATTTTTTTTAACCTACACCTGAATCCTTTTCCTGTCTTGTTTTGCCTTATACCTGCTGTTCATCATGCCTCCCTCCTACTGGATTTGTTTCTTCATTCCCCTACAAATTATAAGTTCTTCAAACAAAAAAAGCATAATGTTAAACCTGAACATTCCTCTACACACACACAGGTTCAACAAATAATACCCAAAACAAATAACACAGCCCTGAATTAAAATACGCAAGATAAACATGACAATATTGAAAACACAGAAAAGTCGGTTGATAATTATATGGAATGTGGCAATATAGATATTTAGCATAAACAGAAATTCATAATCCTTAGAACAAATAATGAAGAATATGACCAGCATAGCTTAAATGACTGAATGCCTTTTCACTTGAAGAACGTGAATAGTCAACAGCAGTCATGTTTCAATCATCCTTTACCCAACACAACAATTATAAAATACATTTACAGGGAAGAAGGATGTATCTTACATAAAGGAAATTATTACAGAAAATCAAAAATGCTAAAGCCTATATCATGGCTGTCAAAAAATAAACTGAATAATCACAGAAACAATAATACAGGAAACAAGTGAAATAAAAAAATGCAATCCCATGTTGCTGCAAATGTCTAGAAGGAAATGTAGTATTTTGAGACAAAATATTACACTCTAGGTTTTCCAAAATGGCTACACACTGATCAGTAGCTTAATTTCAGCTGTCCCAATCTGAAAAAATATAACAAACTAATAGATAAGGGCCATTAATTCTGACAATTTTAGTAAAATTCGGTTACTGGATAATAAGTATGCTGCGTGGATGCTGGCAAAGAAGAAACATAGAAACATATAAAGTTTGAAAGAAAATAAACTAGAAAAGGTGAGGAGAAAATACTTACTGGGAAGAATTCTGCAGCTGTTCAGCAAAGGGAGTTCAAGTTTGGTATAAGAGATGGCTTCCAGTAACTTAGAGGTAAATATAAATCAAATGTGCTCAGATGAGCTGATAAAACTGTAAAAAAGTAGAGGTCATCACAAAGGAAAGGCTGGCGAGTAAGATAGTGCTCAAGAAGAACTGTTTCACAAATGATAGAGTTAGAGGACACAACATGCAGGGAAAACCTGAGATTTTCTGCTGTTTCAGAGAAACTGTAAGGAACAGACTATATTAAGTTTATGAAAGCACTAATAAGTAACTGGACTGGTATTTCACAGCAGGATTTGTTAATTGAAAAGACACATAATGTGTATGCTCCAAACCTGGCCATGAGGAAGCATCCAAAACCTGTACTAGTAAGGATGCAATCATACTAGAAGAAAGACTTGGAGCAAGATTCACGAAACCTCCGTGTAAGAGTTAATATGTCTTACACGGAGGCTGCAGTCTAACGGTATGACGTCAGCATGCCATGCATATTCATGAGACCATGCTGAATCATACCCTAGGCTAACACGGTCCGTGTAGGAAAGTAGGGGGCGTGTCCGTATGCCGAGTTCTGCAAAGGGACATGCCCTCAGAAGAGTCAGAGTCCTGAAAGTAAACTCCCACGAGCGAGTCCGTGGAAATGTCAAGGAACACAACATCACACATGCCCCCACAGACTATAAACCCAACTGTAATGTAAAACGGAAAAATAACAGTTTAATTTTTTTTTTTTAATTTCCAAAATGTTTGCCCGTAGTTGCGCTCGTTTGCGTGGGTATGCTCTCCGCTCAGCCACAGTTAGCAGACAGTGAAAAGCATATAAGATCTAAATATGCAAATTAAGCCAAGTAGCAATAGCGTAGCGGTAGAGATGTTGGCAAAAGAGGAGGTAGTCACGGTTCGAGCCCCCACAACATCATTCTCTATTTTTAGTTAAATAAGCATGAAACAAAATATAAAAAAGGGATTATGTGCCCATAGCTGAGCAAGGCTTCAAGAAGACTAATATGAATGCCCATAGGTGAGCAGAGCTGTAACAAGCTTAATATGACTGCCCTCAGGTGAGCAGCGGTTTAACAGGTGTAATATGAGTGCCCGGATTTGAGCAGCTCTTTAACATACTTAAAATGAGTGCCCGTAGTTGAGCAATGCTTCACACAGTGTAATATGAGTGCTCATAGCCAAATAACGCATTACCCAGCATAAGCTGTTTGTGCAGAGCTGCGCACCACGCCAACCAGCTCTCCAGTGGGCAATGTTGAGCAAGCTGTATCAAAGCCGCCTTTACACAGACACACCTCCTAGCCTGTCTAGACAGTAGTAAAATTAAAAAAACAATGCCCAGGCTCGAACCCAGGATACTGTGCACCCTAGTCAAAGTACTGAACCACTAAGCCATGACAGTTGCACTGAGAAATACAGTATTAGCATATATATAGGAATGAATGGAAATAGAAGCATGACAAAGCAGGTTTTTTTAAGCTGATAAATATCCAAAATGGCCAATCACAGATAAGTGCAGGAAAACAGGCATATATAAGCCCCATAGGCGGGAATACACAGCACAACTGATTGTGGTACACATTTGCAGTCAAGATGGCAGGTGCAGGAGAGGGAAGTCTCTTTAGAGCACAGAGGTGGGGTGTTGAGGAGTCAAAATGCATGGTTTGGCTCCTAGTCCATGATCATGAGGCACAACTTATGCAGGGCCAGGTTCACTGGGGTGCATACAAGGCAGAGGCGTGGAACTGGTTGGCACATGATCTCACCAGTGCCACAGGCATTCCAAGGACTGGTGAACAGGTCCGTCACCACCATGTGGACCTGAAGAGATGTAAGCAGGACCAACTGAACCATTGGATCCAGGAGGCCCGGCAAATGCCCAATGCCCCACTACTGAGTAAGTATCCATGTAATTAAGTATGTAAGAAATTATCCTAGCCTATAGTATGGAGATGTATGTTCCAATATTACATCATTTATATTACAGCTGCAGGTGTCTGTTCCATGAATCAGCGAGCCTATGCTGATAGGCTGGTGAGGTTGCGCCACCAGGCAGGTTAGTAATTATTTTGCTGGAATTGTTATAGAATATAAGTGAGACAGCTTGTAAAAGAGTTCAGTGTTGTTACATATTAATAAAGTTCAAATAAGCCTAGAAGAAAGATTCTGCTAGTACTGTAACATTAGATAAGTGATGCAGCCTGTAATCCAGAAATAAACATTAAACAAGTCTCAAATAGAGAGTCTCCACCTGTATTGTAATATCAGATAACTGCCTCAGCCTAAAAATGAGTGGTAATCAATCAACAAAGGATAGACATGTGTCAAATAAATCCCTTTTAAAATCTGCCATATGAAATAAGTGAGTCAGTTGGAAAGGATTGTTGTAACCCAGTAAGAAATGTTAATAATGCCTAGAATTAAGTACCATCATGAAATGTAAAAATAAAACAAGTGAGAGTGTGAGAAAGAGGGTATGAATACACCAAGAAAGCTGTAATAAGTCTGGAATAAAGTTATACTGCAGTCAGTACATTAGGAAATGAATGAGACAGCCACAACCAAAGAGTGAAATGGGTTTAATAAAGTACTGAACCTGGAATGTGTCTGTCCCACAATTTGGATATGTTGCTGTACCCTTGTAATATGGAGATAGTATGGTTGTATGAAATACTGAACGTCCACAGTTGTCTAGAGCCATATAAATCAAATGTAGCAGGATTCTGTACCTGAACACAGTCAGATATGAACATGTATGAATAAAAATGAAATGTATATCAATGTAGCAGTAACATTCCCATCACCAACATTCCTAAGGTTACATATAGGAAACTGTAATAATACATGTAGGGGATATATACTAGGAATGTACAGCATATGTATAGGTAGTTTAAGTTGTCAATGTAATATTTCGTCACCCTACCCTATTTTCACAAATGATGCCATTCCACACCAAACTGGGTATGTGTATACATAATTAATTCCCATGGACATTTGTCCTGTTGGTTCATACATATCTGCATGTACGTTGATGCATGTGCCCTGCTCACATATCCAAATCTGATGGCCTATTGCCTCCAATCAACCCTGCATGCTGTTGGAATGTGTACTGTTGTTCTAAATATGCATGTGTTATGCTTGCTGTTCAATGTTCGGAATTCATGGGTGTTTGGTTAATGGGAATACTGATGCATGCTGTTACAACTAATTTTGAATGGTGTTGTTTGTTACTAACCCAAAATGTCATAAAATACTGCTAAACATAGGACAACAGGGAAGGCGGGTTCCAGCGGACCCACCTCTCCCACCTCAGCTGGCGAGTGCACCTGGCACCAGTGCCCAGGCCGGAACCTCCTCCGGTGGCCCTGTGCCACCTTTGGGTGGAAGCGCTGCAGGGGATGGGGCTCATCCTCCCTCTACAAGCATGGCCAGAGGAGAACGTCCACTCACCCTCCATAGTGTCCGGTCTGTGGTGCGTAGCAAGATCAGGCATTCTGTGCTTGATCCCCTACGCTAGCTTGAGGTGAGGGTGGCGCAACTCATGGGTGTGCCTGCCTGTCCTATACAGCCCCCAGCACAGCCCCATCCTGGGCAGTGAAGGCGTAGTGGTAACTGCCCATGGGTGGGGATCTCAGTTCCACTGTTGCCATCTGTGGGCTCATGGGCTCGCGATATCCAAACATCCGTCCCCATCAATTTTGTTTCCCCCCACATGTGTCATACTCCGCCCATGTATGCATCTTGTTTGTCTTGTCTGTTAACCTCCCCAACCTACCTCCCCAAATATACCTACTTCCTGCACCTCACATTCCACTCTCACCTGAAAAAAAAATAAAAAAAGGGCACTTTGTTCCCACAAAAAAATTACGCCTCATACATAGCTGCCCATTTTGCAGACATGTCTGCTGGACATGTCAGCTGATAATTAAAATTGGCTGTACAACATACTTTGTTGTCCTCACCCCCCTCTCAGGGGTGGAAGGTTTCAAATTTCACACCAAATTACACACATATGCACAGCTGTTGCTGATAAGGAAATGGGCAGCTATGGGCCTTCCCTACATCCTTCCTGCAAATCCCGACCTTGTTTTCCTACTGTCCTACCATCTTTGTGCCCCCTTTTTCACCACTTTCCTATCTCCCCATTTTCTTTTCTTTAAAAGAAATTAGCGCGGGTGTTAGCAAGAGTAAGCACTATTAAGCAGTAGTCAGCGGGTGTGTGCTTCTGTGCGCTTAGCTAAGCAAATGTGCGTGTAGCTAAGCGACTGTGCACATGCGTGAGCATCGCGCAAAACAGCGCAAACCCGCTTACAAGTGCTTAAAAGTGCCTTAGTCACTCTGTATGACAAGGCCTGTAGTCTGCTCATCAGCAAAATAAAATACCCCTGTCAGTCTCGAACCCTGGACCTTGGAAACACTAGTCTGCATGAATTACCACTGAGCCACATCAGATATACAAAAACATGGTGCTGAAAGAAATATATCATGAAATACAAGGAGTGAATGTAAAGGGAATATAGGAAGGCCATTACACAAAGCTTGTTCCCTGTATGTTTAGTGGCAATTCTTGTGGAATTGCATTACATGAGTCTGATAAGAGAAACAGCCATGCTAGTAGGTAATAATGTTACAGTAGCACCTTACAAACCACACACGGTATCAGAGCAGGATAAACACCACCATATTTGAATAGGTATGAGGCCAGACATCCCAACTGTGACTGATTTACAGGGATGTCCTTGATTTGTCAAAAAATGTTACCTGTGCCCCACTGACTCCCTGTGAAATGTACTAACAGTAGGCAGAAAGGTGGGGAATCCCACGTAATGTTCACCATCAATAAGTTAAAGTAGACACTACTTGCATGTCAGAAATGGTGTAGTAATACATATGCTCAAAACACACAGTCCCCACAGTCACAACTGCAGAATATCTGAAATATATCATGGGTGTATCCCACTGATATGTACCTTTCCCTGAGGCTGCTCAAATATATACCTGAGAGTATCTGAGGCCTGCAAGTGTCAGAAACACACTGGCATATCAGCCTGTCTGCTGTTACACACTCTGCAAATAGCTGTAGAATTACTTCCACAAGCACACCCTCATGTTGGAGTACAACACAGAAATATCAAAGGATGTAGCCATCTAACAAACTAAGGACAGTATAGCAGTTTACAAGCACTGCATGTGCCTGATATTCATAACTATTAGTACAAAATACAAGGCCCTACTACTGCTCAGCAGCAAAATAAGATACCCTTGTAAGTGTCAAGCCCCAGACCTTGGCCTCACCAGACTGCATGCAGTGCCACCAAACCACAGCAAACATATATGAATTTACTGCTGAAAGAAATATAACATGCATTACAAGGAGTGAATGTAAATGGAAAATAGGAAAGCCATAGCAACACATTCCAGTAAAGAGAAATATCAGGCCTTCAAGGAGTGAATGTAAAGGGAAAATAGGAAAGCCATAGCAACACATTGCAAGAGCTACAGTTGTATACCAGTTAATCCACAAGTCCCACAGGAAAGTACATACTCCCATGTAAACAGTGTTAGCATTAGTAGGTGTGAGTTAACATACACACTGAGAAGAATGAACTGGAAGAAGCAACAGTCAGGTTTCAGTACAACATGCATTTCAGTGGCTACAACATAGCCTTAGATATGAGAGACATACCAACCTTCAGATTGACACAACAGTGTCCACAGCAAACCAGCATGGTCCCCACCTTGCAAAACTGAAAGGCCTATGCCTACCTAACCTAACATTTTATAGCAGTGTCCTGAAATCACAGTGAGAACTGCAATTACCACACAGCAGGCTGCATGCAATTAGTAAATGCTGGCCACCAACTGGTGCAGAGGCCATTACATGCACATGTGCAGATACCTACAAAAGCAGTCTGTACTGCCAGTCCACACATGCAATACTTTCATTGCAGCAACTGGAGGAGAGAGAGAGAGAGAGAGAGAGAGAGAGAGACAGACAGACAGAGACAGAGACCCAAAAAAAAAAAAGCAAGGCAGCAAGCAAGCAAGCCAGCAAGCAAGCCAGCCAGCCATCCAAGCAGCCTGCCAGCCAGCCAACCAGGCAGCCAGGCATCCTGCCAGCCAGCCAGCCAGCCAAACTTAAAAAGCTGTTAGAGACAAAGGTAATGTTAACTACATAATCTAATAATCTACATACTGTGAACCCACCATATGTGTCAGCAGTCTGTATCTATATGTATATGAAGATGTGCATAGGGCAAGGGACATACTGCAACTGTTAGCGAAGGCTGGACATACATATGTAGTTGAAGGTTGCTATGTGCACATATCAATGTAGGTTGTAGTGTGTGGCATTGAAAACAGCATGCAATGCAAGTATATGTCATGTGGTGGTGAACTTCTGTGAGACTGAGCCAGTGAGGCCTGCTACAGCTACACGGCCTGAGGACAGCATAATGCATTCTGCACAACACTGTGCAATATCATTACAGAATGGTATGTCTCACAACTGTTACAGAAGTGACATCCCCACCATGAAAGGTGGGCATTCTATGTGCCAAGATGTGCATGTAGTTGTACAGCAATGGATGTTTATAAGTATGTATGTGTGTATGTATGTATATATATATATATATATATATATATATATATATATATATATATATATATAGATATACATAGAGAGGTATGTATAGATAGATAGACATATATAGATAGATAGATAGATAGATAGATAGATAGATAGATAGAATATGTATATACATATAGGTGTAATAGACACATACATATATAGATATATATAGATACATACACATATACAGATAAATATGAATGTCTATAGATATGTATGTATATGAATATATATATATATATATATATATATATATATATATATATATATATATAGAGTGAGAGAGGGACATGGGGGCGATGAATTGCAACAGCTGCCTGGTGACCAAGGCATGGACTGAACACCAGTGTGGATACAGGAGTACCATACCCCGTTCCAAAATACTTTAACCACTAACTACCACATAGGTGGTTGCCTGCCTACTACTGGAGGTGTCAGAAGTGAACATGGGAAACAAGTGTACAATAGCCTCCCCTTTGATATCCACAAATATGCCATACCCTGGACTAAACCACCCAGCATTAACAAACAAGGGTCCTCATTAGTAAATGTCAGACATACCCCTGATGAATGTTATGGAGATAGGTAATATGCCATGTGAGTCACCTCTGTGTAACTGTTTGACAGGAGCAAGTACAATCACATTACATGTGTCCCAAGAGGCAGGGTAGCATAAGGTATGCTGCCGTAGGCCCAGGGCCAATAGCATAGTACCTACCTATGACACAATGCACACACACATGTACTCAGTGCAATACCAACTATGTGAGGTGGAATGAGTGTGACACTGACTGTGTGCAAGGTCTGTAATGGTGTGATTGCTTAGCATGACTTTGTGTCTGTCATGGTAGTCTGTGTCCTTGGTGTGAGGCCAGAGAAAGATGTGTCAGTTATTGGGATACTAGCATACTAGATTGCCATATGTTATGCAGTAGTTTCCTGTGTACGACTGCGGTGTAGGTAGGGGTATGGCAGCAAAGACTAGGGTGAATTACCAGTGAAACTGCAGATGTGCATTGCATGCATTGCATGGGATGACAATATTCTCCATCCAGTAGCTTGATACATACCCCCAGTGTGAGGTTGTGCAGTGTACCTCAAACAGTGTACCGAGTGCTGGTGTATACTAGTTTGTTGTATGGAGTGTGGCAGGCACTGTCACACAGTTGTGGGCTGAGCACTGATATGTGGTAATGTACATGTGTATCCCCTGATAGACAGACAGATGCTATATATAGCAGTTCAGTGATATCAGTACAGTAGAGTATTACGTGTGCCATATAACTTGCTCACATATTTATCTTTTCCTTCTAGGGCGATGGTGCATCACCGCAACCCGTGTTATTCAGCTGCAGAGGATGAGGAGATACACCAGAGCCTGGTGCAGGATTTCAATACACTGTTTTCCAGGACCAGCCAGAACCAGCAGGAGAGGGCTGCACTGTGGCAAGACCTTGTCAGTCGGGTAAATGACATAGGCATGCATAACCGGACATATGAGCAGGTACACCATCACTGCAGTGATTTAATCAGAAATGTCCGTCAGCATGCATCTGATATCCACAGACAACAGCTTGCCACAGGTGGTGGGGTACCTATCCACCCCCTCACCAGAGTGGAGGAGCTACTCCTAAGTGTTGTGGCTCCAGGCCAACAACAACAACATCCACAGACATGTGTCATGATGGAGGCCGGAGCCACCCAGCATGTGGACATGGAGTGTGCAGGTAACATGCCATATCTGTAGTTGACTGTTCTCTGCACTGGTAGTTTATGCATGTGTGAGATGTGTACTGTGTGTGTATCTGTTATCCTGCCTATTCTTGTGCAAGATTGATATTCTGAATATCATCACTACACCTGTGAAAGCCAACTGTTGTACTACTGTACTGTAGCATACTCACAGTATCAATGGCACAGTTGTAGCCACTGACAATAACTTCCTTATTTGTGCAGGTCCCTCTGGAGTAACAGCAATGCAGCCAGTCCATGCTGGTGAGTGTGTAATAACAATACTATTAATAGTAATAATAATATTAATACTAATAATACCCTCAAACAGTATTGTGTATGTGTTGGATTGCAGGTGTGTGTGTGTTTGTATCAGCTGTACTGAGGGTGCATGTGTGCATGTGTGCATGTGTGCATGTGTGCCTTTGTGCATGTGTGCATGAGTGCATGTGTGCCCGTGTGCATGTGTGCCCATGTGCATGTGTGCATGTGTGCCTTTGTGCATGTGTGCATGAGTGCATGTGTGCCCGTGTGCATGTGTGCCCATGTCCATGTGTGCATGTGTGCATGTGTGCCCGTGTGCCCGTGTGCATGTGTGTATGTGTGCATGTGTGCATGTGTGCCTTTGTGCATGTGTGCCCGTGTGCCCGTGTGCCCATGTGCCCATGTGCATGTGTGCATGTGTGCCCGTGTGCATGTGTGCATGTGTGCATGTGTGCCCGTGTGCATGTGTGGTAACATTGTGTACACATTGTAAACTGTGTTTCCTGTCTTCCTCTTACAGGTTCTGGTGTTGCTCTGTTGGCGTGTAGCAGGGAATCTGAAGCCACTGCTGTTGATAGTGATAATGATGATACATGTGTAATGACACAGGGAGGTGTGACAGGGTCTGTTGTTGGCCAGCCAATCGACAGTACACAGCAGCCAACTCCATCAATGCGCACAGTCATCCTGCCGATACATCCATTGTCACCAATGTCCTTAGCTGAGGGACAGCATACAGTGGGCATTGACCAGGGTAATGTGGTATCAGTGGCACATGCATCCCCCCACAGCAGCCATGGCCACAGTCCTGACATGGTACCACACAGGCAGATGTCCAGGGGTTCTCATGGGAGCATCCATGGTCGTACTGCCCCTGTCAGACGTGCCCACAGAGGCCTTTCAACCTCAGCTATGTTCCGGGCTATAATGCAGGCACAGGCACGTATGGAACGGTACACCAGACAGGGTCTGAGGGAGCTTAGAGCACATCGCATTGCTATGAATGACATTATGCATGATGTTGCGGCTGCCATCCGTACTGTTGGCGAGGTCATTGATAGATGTTTGGGGGACACATTAGATCTGTTCCACAACTTCATGTCCATGAGCCAGGGCAATGCAGGACAGTTGAGGCATCGATGTAGACGTATGCCAGCAACATCAGCAGCTGGCAGTCATCGAGGACGACAATAAACCCGCAGCTGCTCCCACAGTGCCAGTACCAGCCCCAGCAATTCTGGGTCTGTGCTCTCATCAGACTGTCCTAGAAGACTACGTGCATGTGGCTCTGGACAGTCCCAGCAGCGACATGTGTCCAGTCAGCAACCCACTGCTTCTGATGACAGTACCCAGTCTGGCTTAGTACCTGATACTGTCCATAGCACCCCTGCCAGGCACAGGTACCGTGTCCATGGCCAGAGACAGTGATCTGTATGACCTGGCAGGTACACTCTGTGGCTGTCCACAAACACCCATATATGGCAGCCATGTGGTGGAACTGTGTGCATGCATACACACATGCATAATGCTAACACCTAGGGCTAACACATACACACACACACACACCACATCAACATTGCCCCATGTTGTACTGTTGTCCCTCACTAACACACACACACACACACATACATGTCGATTGGATGTGTCAATGGCAGACTCTGGCAAACCAAGTACACACCCTGTGCATATGATGAAACTGTGCCACCTCCTACAATCTGTAACATTGATGCAGGAACAGGATAGCATGGTGCTGATGCACAGGGTGACTACATAGCACTGTAGTAATATTATCATGTTGTTAACAGTACAGTGTAATGATATAATTGTGGGTATATCCCAGCATGCCTGACGCATTAACACTATGATTGTCATTGTAGTTTTTTTATACACCAGTGTTAATTCCAAAAGTGTAATGTCTGCACATGTGCCACATGGCAGTTGTGTGTACCTGTGCCTGCATGTGTTGTGGACTGGACAGTACATGTGTGATGTTTGCAGCACACAGTTGCAGGTGTACATTTGTGAACAAGGTGGAGTTGCATTCTCTGCATGTAGATGCGTAGTGCACACATGGCAAGGGTGACATGCACCATGTGACACAGTAGTCATACATTGTAGTTCATATTGGTGGCCACTTTGTGTTGTACTACACATATGTCTCACCTGGGGTCACATGTATGTATGACATGATTTGACAGTATGCTGTGGGTCATACGGTTTACCAATGTCAATGGTTTGCATTCTGGTGGTAAGGCTCAAAACACAAACCCACCTACATAGGTATCACAAGGGATAAGAAACTAGAAGTAATGACACTCACTACCAGACATCTAAACCGCAAGATGCATGCAGTCCAAACTCTACTCAGCATGGAGAATCTTGATATCTGTGCAGTAACAGAAACCTGGTTCAAGGCTCCCAAGAGCACCCTAGCACTATCAGGTTACACCTCATACCAGGCTTTACAACCCTAAAACATGGAACTAACTATGAAAGGGGGTGAGTATCAATAATTGTCAGGGATACCCACACCCCCAGGTTGGTGCCACAGCATGAAGCATCACAGACTATCCACGTGCAACTAACAGTGGGTAAAACTGCCTTCCAGTTCATAGCCTGCTACAGACCACCCTCCTAAATCCAGGAACCCCACCTGGCCTACTTAAGAACACATGAATATATGAAGGTCTCTCCAAGCAACATTATATTGGGCAACTTCATCTACCCACACATAGACTGGGAGCATTACTGTAGCTCCAACACCCTAGGCCAAAGGTTCCTAGAATTCATAAACTCAAATGCTATGGAACAACTTGTTACCACTCCCACAAGAGGGGAAAACATACTGCACCTGATCATCACCAACATGGGGACTCTATGCTCCAGACCAGAAGTGTATCCCTCACTGGTAAGATCAGACCATAGAGTAATCTCACTGTATATTCACATACCAACCCCAGCCCCTGCCCAGAAAACCACAGTGAAAAAGTTGTCTAAAGCATATTCCACACACTTCAAAACCAAGACAGAGGTGGAATCCTTCAAAGCCCCAGGCCTGTGGAAAATACAGCCCACACTGCTGAATCCTTTATAAATGCATGCTATGAACACCTTCAGGAATGCACAGATCATGCAATTCCAAATATAACCAAGACCCAATCCTCCAAAGACAGGCGTCCTTTCTGGTGGACCCCAGCCACATAACAGAAAACAATAGAAGGAGGTAGCTACTACATGATCGAGCAATATCCCACAAAGGGAAGGCATCTCTGATCAGTATTTGGAACAAAATACGGGCACTCATAAAATCGTCTAAGGCCAGCTTCAAGAGAATAATTGCACAAGACACTAAGGATAATCACAAGGCTTTCTTTAGTTATGTTAGGAATCTGGGTGGGAATTCCCAGATATGCTCAGAAGTAGTCCTAAATGACAAAGAATACACGTAAGCCACATACATTGCCAACATCATTGCTGACAGGTTCAGCACAAACGTCTCACTTCTGTGTCACTGTTACACAGAGGCAGAGTATACTAACCTGGAAAAAGGCCATAGCCAAATTCATTTAAAATGGGTGGTGAAAGTCAAACACAGTTTGGCTAGGCTTATAACTGCCCTAGGGCAGATAGCCTAGTATGAACCTATTAACCTATTACATGATGTATCCTCAAGTGATACACAAATGTAGGATACCCAGTGTCAGTGATATCCCTGCAGTACTACACTATACCATGTAGCCATTCTTACTGAGCCCCACACATCCCTGGAAAGAATACTATTTGCCATATAGCAGTCTCACGTACATGCCAACACACTAGGGATATGTTCATCCATGACTGGAAATGCATACAGTGGCCTACAATGCATTCTGCACGACACACATGACCACCACAAAGGTATCATACAGACAGATACCTGTTGTCCAAGCCATGCTCTATTACTGTAACACAACTGTAACTTTGTCATCAGCATGTACTTAACATAGTATTCCAATAGTACCATGTAGGTGGCAGCACCCATCATGTAGAACGGGTAATGGTGTGTACATATGGACAAGTGTTTTCTTGTCTATCCTGTGATATTCACATTTCCAAAGGTATTGTGCAGTCCCTTGGTGTATCGCCTAATCAAGCAGGTGTCTTTATGCATATCAGCAACAGTTGCCATACACCTACACTGGATGTCCATTACTCACAGACTTTGCTGTGTTATAACATGTGTGACATATACTCCAGACATGAACCCTCACCCACATTAATATATCACAGCTTTCATGACTGTGTGTCACCCAGTTGGCCTAGGACACAGATCACTGTAATAGCCTGCATTGTCATCAACATACATGTATGGCGTACGGTCTGGGAATCTGCAGCACATGCTGGCAAAGGTAACAACTGTATTCATATGAGGCAGGCTTCACACATAGGAACTATTGCAGGTCACAGGTACATATCTGTATGTGGCACACACATACCTGATGTGTGCATTGCAATTACTGTTATAATTATATGTCATACAATAATAAAAGCAAAACCCACCACACATTGACAAACTGTGTGACAAACACACATGGCTTTTGTAGGATTCAAACCCCTACCTAGCTATGTTATGACACTTGAGAGAGACGCATTAGCACAGCGCACTATTCGCATTACTGGGTGGTTTCCCTTCTCCTGCTGTACTTATAGGGTGCTGACATCATCAGTCTTTACAAAGAGGAATGTACATCATGTAGTGTGTTATTCCAGTTGTCAAAAGGGACATTTTTGCACACATGCACACTCCCTGCCCCCCAACACACACTCACTGAACATTTGCAGGATTCAAACCCCTACCTAACTATGTTATGACACTTGAGAGAGACGCATTAGCACAGCACGCTATTCGCATTATTGGGTGGCTTTTCTTCTCCTGCAGTATTTATAGGGTGCTGACATCAGTTTTAAAAAAGAGGTATGTACATCTATTACTATCCCTCAGTATGGGGGATAACAATATATATGCATTAACAGACGCCTAGTTCAGGGTCACATATGCACATCAGCACTGCCTGGTTATGTTTTATACCATGCTTCGTGAACACAGGACTTGTAACACACAACACAACCAGGGAGTGTATCCATATACATCACAGATACACACACCTCTGGGTTGTTACCACTGCACTAAGCATGACAGGCCATACATATACAACTACCATTGTGGAAAACTGCCTTTTGGTTTGGTGTGTAGTTCAGACCCCCCCCCCCCTCCATATCCAGGAACCACACTTGGCTTCCCTGGGAACAGTGTAGGATATGAAGGTGTTCACATACGCCATTACAGTGGTTAACTTCAGGTACAGGAATATTGACTGGGGGAACTACTCAGGCCTCAACAACATCACCCTACAGCCACTAAAATTTGTGAATCCATGTGCTACGGCAGAACCAGTCACCACAGCCATAAGGGGGAATACATATTGGACCTAATCATCACCAACATGGGGACTCTATATTCCTCACCAGAGGTAGACCACCATTGTTAAGATATGACCATAACCAACTTTCCCTGTACGTCCATATCCCATCCCCACCCCCAGGCAAGGAAATCACTGCTAACAAAGTATTTCTCAAAAGCAGACTTTGCACTTGTGAAGACTGGGGTGGAATACTTCAAAGGCCCTGTGCTGAAAGATTATACAGCCCAATCTGCAGAATCCTTTACAAATGCATTCTATGAACACCTGCAGGTTTTCATTGATCATGCTATCCCAAATAAAATCAAGACTCCTCCACAACAGGAAACCTGTCTGGTTGACACCAGCCATATATAAGCTGTACAACAGAAGGAGGGAGCTAATACATAACAGAGCAATATCCCACAGAGGGAGGACATATCTGAACAGTATTGGCAGGACACTTCAATCCCTCAAAATCATCACTTGCAAGTTTTGACAGTGAAATTGCCCAGACACTACAGATACGGCTCCCCTCAGTCTGGAATTGAATCCCATTTAATGTTAGACATAGCTCCTCGCCAACCCTCTTCCAGCAAACTCCAGCCACATGGATGTGACATTGCAAATTCAACCCCTGGGATCTCCACTGTGTCCCTGCCTGATGGAGGCACAGCAAACTAGCCTTAAACGGTGCCTTCTGTGACCTACTTTACAGAGGCACAGTAGGCTACTGTACTGGGGAGGCAGATGCCAAATACACTCTGGCTAGGCTTATGTATTCCCTAGGGCAAACAGCCTAGTATCGACCTCTGCACCCATATGTTTATATTTGGAATGCACAATATTTGTTGCTGATAAACTGTTTGCAGGTCTTAATTGCCATAGCTTTCCCTGTTTCTATGAACAACTTGTGTATCTGTGGAAGATGTTTGATCATGGCAGGGTTCCAGTATATTACTTATGTCTCTGTTGTCATTTAACTGTGTGCACTGGGCAGATTGCTGTATTGTGGGAGGTTCCTGGCTTAACACATACAAATGCCAGATATGTGTGGCTGACTGCTATACTGAGACATGGCCTAAGTGTGTGAGCATGCCCAGTTCAGGCTTTCCATGGTTTGTTGCCTGACATATGTCTCATTTATCAAAGTGTGTGAGCATGCCCAGTGTGACCTTTCCATATGTTGAGATCTGAGGTCCACTACATTTGTGGTTGTGTGTGAACTTGAACAATATTTGACATTTATAGTGTGTGTGTTGGAAGTCATGTTGTGTTTTTACTGCCCAACTGCTTTGTGTCTGAACCCAACAGGGATTATGCTGTGCCTGCAGGGTTTCCATGGGACAGTTTGCATACACTTGTCAACATTCTTTCATACTGACCAAACGCTGTAATATTGTCATAGTGTAGTGGTTCAGTCCTTTCACTCTGGTGCACAGTATCCTGGGTTTGAGTCCCATCACTGCTTTCAATGTTCATACCGAGCACACCAGACTAAGGTATGACCATGTTGCATTTTGTTCAGCTATGGCCTACTTAAACCAGGCTTGTCCAACATTACTAGTGTATTCCGCAACTTGGGTGGACATTGACAAACACTAGGCTATGTGCCCTAGGGCATTTCTAATCCTAGTCAGAGTGTGTTTGTCCTTCAACACACATTTTAACTGGAGTTTGCCATGACATTTTTAAGGTTAGTATACTGTGCCTCTGTCTAACTGTGACATAAAAGTGATACCCAGGGTAAACCTACAATCTGCCATCCACTCATCAAGATTCCTCTTGAAGAGAGTCAATGAGGGACTCTCTGGCTAACCTGGACTGTGAATTTACTCAAGAGTGGTGGGAGCTTCTGGGTTATGGATCAATCACTACAGCATGTCCTAATTATTTCAGTGCTGAGGTTCAGGTCTCTCATGTGCATAGCTCAATGGGATTCAGATTTTACAAGGTGCAGCATGTGCATTGATTCCAGGTTGGACATGGCTTTATACATCAGGCACAGATTGCCTCTGGGCAGGCAGTATGCCACTGTGTGGAGCTGCAGTTTGTTTAATCAGGCAGATTTGGGGTCTTTCCAGTTGCTGGAGGTGTCTGCTAAGGTACATCCCACAAAGGGCATTGTACTCAATTGTGAGCCTGATGAAGGATGACTGAAGAGGCATGATGACCTCCCCTGATCTAGATGTGAATACCGTCATGATTAGGTGGGTATATGAAATGTTTTTATAACCACTACGGCCACATGGTTGTCAAATGCGAGATTTATATCAACTTGTGTCCCCAGGTCTCTTATTACTTCTTCTGTACTTAATGGGTTACCACCTATGTGGTAATTGGTGGGCACTTACTGTTTTTCCAAAGAGGATGACTATACACTTTTTTGTGTTTAGCTTGATGACATGGCTGTGGCACCAGTTGTCTGTTTCTATGAGGCTCTTTTGTAGGATGCTTGTGTCAGCTGGAGGGTCAGATATGGTGCCCAGTTTGTAGTCATCTGCAAACTTGTTCAGACACAGTCCTTCCATGTTGGCCTGTACCTCCGAGAAATATATACTAAACAAGGGGGGTCCCAGGACCGAGCCTTGTGGGATGCCAGTTGTAGCTGGTTTGGACTCTGACATGGCTCCAGCATTTCTGACCATGTCAGCTCTGTCCTTGAGCCGGTTTGCAACCCATTTAGTGACATAGGGGTTTATATTTAAACTGGTGAGCTTATCTATAATGACCAAGTGGGGTATTGTATGGAAGGCTTTTGCAAGGTCCAGGTAGGCTGTGTGGACCACCTTCCCATCATCAATGGCCTTGGTGACTGTTTCAAATGACTCAACCAGGTTTAAGGGGCAGGATCTGCCCTTAAGAAAGCCACACTGGGTAGGGTCCAGTGTCTGTAGGTCCCCAATATCTTTATTTCTGAGGTCCATGATGATCCTTTCCATAGCTTTGCAGACCATGCTAGTCAGGATTCTGGGGTGATAGTTTGCATGATCCATTCAGGCACCACCTTTGTGGAGAGGGACCACTGTTGCTGTACACTGCTGTTTGGGTACATATCCTGTGGTAAGGCTGTGATTGAGCAGTAGTTTTATTTGGTGTTCAATTCTTCTTAGACTTCATGTTGGATGCAGCCTGGGACACCATCTGGTCCCATTGATGCTGTGTGTTTTACTTTAGGGATGCTGGCTGTTACCTGAGCATCTGCGATGTCAGGGGGCCAGCACTCTGCTGGGATAGATATTTGGCCTTTTGGTGGGGGGGAGAAGTTTGCACTGAACATGTCAGGTCGGATGTTGGCAATGTCTGTTGGTTTGGTGTATTGTTTGTCATTTTGGACTAATTATGAGCATATCTGGGAATTCCCACCCAGGTTCCTACCATCAGTAAAGAAAGCCTTGTGATTATCCTTAGTGTTCTGTACAATTTTTATCTCATAGCTGGCCTTAGAGGATTTTATGGGTGGCCATAGTTTTTTGTCATAATACTGATCAGTGATGCCTTCCCTTTTTGTGTTTTGCTCTATCATGTAGTGGCTTCCTCCTTCTCTTGCATGGTTTGTTAATGGCTGGGGTCCACCAGACAGGATGCCTGCCTTTGGAGGATTGGGTCTTGGTTTTATTTGGGTTTGCATAATACATGCATTCCTGAAGGTGTTCATATAATGCATTCATAAAGGGTTCTGAGGTCTGGGCCATATTTTCCACAGGCACAAGGGCTTTAATGGATTCCACCTCAGTTTGGAGGAGTGCATAATTTGCTTTACACATGTTTTTCACTGTGGTTTTCTGGCCAGGGACTGGGGTCAGGATGTGAATATCCAGTGAGATTACTCTATGGTCTGATCTTACCAGTGAGGGATACACTTCTCGTCTTGGCCATAGAGTCCCCATGTTGGTGATTATCAGGTCCAGTATGTTTAGCCCTCTTGTGGGAGTGGTGACAAGTTGTTCCATAGCATTTCCATTTATGAAGTCTAGGAACCTTTGGCCTAGGGTGTTGTAGCTAGAATAATGCTCCCAGTCTATGCTTGGGTAGTTGCAGTCGCCCAATATAATGTTGTTTGGAGAGACCTTCATATTTTCATGTGTTCTCAAGTTGGCCAAGTGGGGTTCCTGGATTTAGGAGGGTGGTCTGTAGCAGGCTACGAACTGGGAGGCAGTTTTAGCCACTGTTACTTGCACGTGGATAGTCTGTGTTGCTTCATGCTGTGGCACCAACCTGGGGTTGTGGGTATCCTTGACAATTATTGCTACTCACCCTCCTTTTGTAGTTTGTTCCATGTTTTGGGGCTGTAAAGCATGGTATGAGGTGTAACCTGGTAGTGCTAGGGTGCTCTTGGGACCCTTGAACCAGGTTTCTGTTACTGCACAGATATCAACATTCTCCATGCTGAGGAGAGTTTGGACTGCATGCATCTTGCAGTTTAGACTTCTGGCATTGGGTAGCATTACTTCTAGTTTCGTACCCCTTGTGATACCTATGGAGGTGGGTTTGTGTTTTGAGCCTTACCTATTCAAGGCACTATGGGGGTGACAACAGCCTTTGCCAGTATCCAAAAGGCCAGGGGAGATAGGTGCAAGCCATCCCTAGCGGAGCATCATGTCTTGCTCAGCATGTCATCCCAGGCTGACAGGCATTGGATCCCCTTTGACTAACAACAATACTTAAGCCAATTGTTGTAATTGATCATCTTGTCTTCATATTGTGGCATCATGCTTGGTGAGGGTAGGATGTTACTCATGGGTCATCAAGTTTGCGTATACTACATGGTGTTACATTGCTTAACACACGGCAATCATACCTCAGGTGGTGCTGCAGGTCTGCCTATGCTGGATGCACATACTACACTCCCTGTACATGTTTGAAAGCAGGTTGTGTCAACTTAGGCATCCCTTTTACTATATGTGTGCGTCAGAGAGAGGTATCATTTCCAGGGTTCCTACTGAGCCAGTGTATGTGCTATGCATTGCCTCTTTGCCAAGGCCAAGGCATACTGGGCACGCCTCCTTCTGCCTACTGGGGCAGGCTCAGGTTGTTCATCCGCCGAGTCACGCTCTGCCTGTGATGGCCTTGGCAATGGTGGGGGGCTGTTTGGGCCGGGCCTATGCTGGTCCTGCTGCAGCTGTTTTCACAGAATCATATTATGTAGCATAGCACATACCATGACAATTTGGGTACATGTAGTTGGTGAGTACTGCAAGGCTCCACCAGATGTGTCCAGGCACCAGAACCGTGACTTGAGCAGCCCAAACACACGCTCTATTACATTACGTGTTTGTGCGTGTGCCTCATTATGGCATTCCTTTTCAGGTGTGTGTGCATTTCTGATGGGTGTCATCAGCCACGGCTTTAGTGCATAGCCAGCATCCCCCAGTAGGTGACCATGTGGGATGTCCCCATTGGCAAATGTCTGGTACAGCTGCGTCAGATGCCAGATATGAGAATCATGGTAACTTCCAGGACAGCCAGCACACACATTCATTATTATGCCCTGGGCATCACACACAACCTGGCAGTTGATGGAGGGGAAGCCCTTGCGGTTAATGTAGGTCCTACCCCGCTCACCGGCTGGTACTTTGATGCGTATATGCGTGCAGTCTATTGCACCCACTACCTCAGGGTATTCCACTATTTGCTGGAAGAGACACATATTGCTGGCCAATACCTCACGGGAATTGGGGAAATATACATGATCACCGACATGTGCTGACATGGCATCCAGGAACTGGTGCAGTACACTGGATGCTGATGCCTGTGATATCCCCATCATATCACCAGTTGGTCTCTGGAAGGTACCTGTTGCTAGTATTCTTAGGCCAACACATACCTTGGTTTCCACTGGGATGGGTTCCCCTCTGTTGGTTCTGTGTGGCCTGCACAGCTCAACAATTTGCTGCAGGAGGTCTCTGTCCACTCTATAGCGCTCCACTATCTCCAGCTCATGTAACCCCTGGTAGGTGACCCTGGGCCTGTACACTCTTCTCCGTCTCCTCACTGTGGGTTGTCCAGCAGCATTTGCATTGTCACCACCCTCAGCATGTTGCATATGTCACCTTATAACAGCTATGGCAGCCCCTAGCATTTTTTGTCTGAGTGAAGCTTTTTCAGTTTTCACTTCTAGTAGCTTACTCCAGTGTTGCAGTGTCTCTTGAGAGACACATACTGCACTGTTGTTTGCAGAGTTTTCAGTGCTGGGCTGGGCTACTGTTCTGCCTGTGTAATTGCCTGATTCTGATTGTTTTCACCTGCTAGCTCTGCTAGTATTCCCTGGTAGCTTCCTACAATTTGTTGTGCTTCCTTTTTCCTGTCTGTTTCCTCAGGGGGGAGCGATGCACATACAAGGGCAAACATGAGCACAGCAGCTAACACGCGCGCACACATGCTTAGATGGACTACAACTTGCTTATTCGGGTTAAAACGTGTGCACACCAGCACAAACGTGCTTACAAGTCTTTAAACAGGCTTCTACATGCTTACTTCAGCATAAATGTGCACCACTCATGCTTACACGCGCGCACTCCATCTTGCTCGGGCTTCCCAGCACGCACACACGCGCATGCACGCTCAGCAAGAAACTTTGGTGTTATCCACAGTGTGCACCTTCCATTTCTTGGCTTTCCCTTGTCTACCTGTTGACACATCTGTTTCCATGATGTCTAACTGACAGCTTTCACATGCCACTCTGCTCCAATGAGCTTCATTTCTTTCATACATACCCCCCTGTGAGGTCAACTATCTCCTGCTCTGTTACTCCCCTTATCCTACTCCTACACTCCAGGGAATGTGCTCATTTGCTATGTAAAAGTGCGATTCAGTATCCTAACACTCATTTACATAGGATTGCCTACTAATGCTTAGTTACATGTCTTACACTGAGCTTTCCCCCTTAGCAACCCCTACTCGGTGGCCATGTTGTTTTCAGCCTGCTATTCCCATACATTGTAAATTGATGGTTTTCATAAAACCCACGTTTGTGGGTTTTGAATTTTTATTTTTCTGTTTTTTTGCAGTGCAGCCCATTTGCGCAGCGCTGCGCTACGTTTAAAATCACCGAAAAAAAATAAACATTTTTATTTTAATTTTGCATGTGGGTACGTTGCCAGTGACCACATATTTGGCCATTGGCATGCTTCCTGGAACATATGCAACCTTTATTTGGAGCTGACAAGGCTCCATTGTGGTATTTGCAGAATGGTACTCAGTTGTCAACTGAGTACATTTCTGCAGCTAACACGGCTCCTACACGGACAGGTTTGTGCTTCCTGGATTGCAAATTTACCTCATTTGCATGCCTTTCGGCTGCAAGTGAGGTAATTTGCATATCCAAACCCTGTCCATGTAAGAGCCGTTTTAGGAGCTCTCTTACACGTCCCTACAGGCTGTTCATGGATCGCTCGTCGGACATGATGGCTGCATGGAGTCTTACTCTACTCTTAGACTCCGTGCAAGCCACCATGAATCCGGTGATCTTGACAAAACTGTGGGAGAAGGGCAAATTATTAAATATGTGAGACAGAGTGTTTGTGGAAAATTATTTTTCACTGTACTCCAGGTAGAAAGGAAGCAAATTTATCTGAGCAATCAGGGAATGGTAAGAGGCAGGTGCGAGATTTAAGTTGTTGTATCCAGCTGTATTCAGAATATTTTTTTCCCTGGAGGTGCAAAGCAATTGTTTGATGTAGAGGGTCTATATTATAAGAACAAATGCTTAAAATGTTGAGCACCAGTTTGTCAACATGTTTTAAGTGCACGCTCTTATAAGTGAAATCTCTAAAGATCTAAAATGTTAAGTTCGAAATGTTATAGTTGGCCAACACACGCAAATGTAGCAGTGACGTAAAGATGTGTACATTATGAATTATGCATGTTTACCTTAATTTTAGTGTGATCTTGGAGTTGGTATATATAATTAGCAGGGGGTATAGGGGGACACAGCCCCCCTTCAAAAATTAGAGAAAAATTAGTGTATGTGTGTTAACTGGTTTGTGTTTCGGGAAAGTGCTGTTTTGGTCAAGTGTAATTTTGGAGATTTGCTATTGGCAATTGTTATGGTTACTTCATTTACTTTACAAACAGGAAGGAGTGTTGCGTATATTTAGGGTGTTCGTTAGAAGTGAAATTTACTGTGTTTGCAGTTCATGTTCAGTGCAGCAGTGAGGGGTTGGTGTTGGACAACTAAAATATTTTGAGTATGTCGGTTTCAACATTTTTAGCTTTCGCTTATAAGAGCGTTTGCTTAAAATGGGTTGGCAAAGATGTGTTCGACATTTTAAGAGTTTGTTCTTATAATATAGACACAATGTACAACAGGTTAAGGAGGAAATACTAAAGTCTGTCCAAGAAAAAGTGAGCCATCAAATAGAATGGGATTCCGTTTCTCATTCTTCTGATGATAAAGCTCATAGAGAGACTTTGCCAGTGAAACCTTTTCCAGTGTTCCAAAGGAAATGCTTGAGAGATAGAAAAAAAGCACATGAGATGACTAGAAAAATCAGGAGTACCTTGGACTTGAACCAGATTCTGGGTTTGGAAGAGGGAGATGAACAGGAAGAAGACCAGCAACACTGAAAATAGTGAATAAAAGTGAGACTATAAAGCATCAATCACATTTGTGAAATATGGCTTTACAAGAAAAAGTGGCTGAGAAAGATTTAACTTTTGTTGACTTGTTAAACTTGTGGTAGGACTGAAAGACATACACCCCACTTCATGTCATTAATGTTTGGAAGGACACGAAAAGAAAAAAAAAGTAACTGTAGCTTAAACAATTTTTGTTTGTAACAGTTTTTGTATAAAACATTTAATGATATAAACTGCATGTCATATAATAAAACATTTTCAGTGATTGTTGTATGTGCTAAAGATACTAAAGTAAACAAGTCCTTTTTTTCTTTTTTAGTTTTATAAAATGTTGACATTACAATATAAAAAGAAAAGAAAGGCTGGAGGAAAGCATGTTTAAGTTAATAGGCTATAATCTTGGGCTATTGGGGGTGGGGTTTGGGATGTAAAAGTGCACTGATCATAACATATGTTGAGTTGAGATGTTTTCTTTCACTTTTGCATAGGTGAATGTCTGGATTAATGCCCTTGGCTTAATCTAATAAGTTTTTTTGTGTAAACAAGTGGGGTTAAAAAAACAAAAGACCACTGTGAAGGTAATGAATAGTTTTCCTTTAGCAAATAAATATTCACTGGGAGTTGAGAAGTCTGCAGCTGAGAGCAGTTGTATATTTTGTTCTTATGTTTCCATGGAAAGAAGCTGAGTACAGGTAAAAGCAATCAGTCATAAAAGGTCTAGACATTGCTAAGAGAGACATAAAATAAAAACGTACAAATACAGTTTGAAATTATTGGAAGTGAATAAGAGATAGCAGCTTTTTTGTACCTAAAAACTGCAATGTATTTACTAAAATAGTGTATAATTTAGTTTTATTTAAAGATAGCCAGTTCACTTTTTCTTAAGGCTAAAAGTTAATGTTTTCTTAAAGCATATACGCTGTTTTTCACACCTAGGTGGGGAATAAAGACAAGACAAGAACAGACAGCAACTAGTGCAAGTAGGACCACAGGCTGTAACATGCATCTTAGCATGGGTAACCTTAGTTTTAGATTACATAATGCTTCTGGGTGCAGTTGTCAATTTGGGACAGTTGTTCCTAGCAGGAGGGTTAAACTTTATTATCTGAATATGTAGATATTTTTGTGTGTTTGTTAAGTTAATACCTTATGGGAGTGTTCTGGTTGTATTTTATGAGGGTTTTCATTAAAAAAAAAGTCTTGTAAAATGTGACATAGGTTCAAATGGAGGACATGATTTAACAGTATACAATATCAACTTGCCAAACATTAGTGGGTACATGTAATACAACAGCTGAAAAAAAGCTGTCATATATAATAGATGGGAATAATAACTTCTTATCATAATGACTACACTATATATGTTATTTTGTAATGTGAATGGTATGACAGGTATAGACAAAATGGTAGGAGTATTGAAATATATTAAGAAATGCAAAGTGCAATAGCAATGCTACTGGATACACATCTGAAAAGAAGTGAGCATGTGAATTTGATAAAAAAAGGATTTAATGGTGGATATTCAGCAGGATATTAGGAACAAAGGAAAAGGGGTGTACTTATACTAATTTCTAGAGGAGCTCCAACAGTGATAGAAGAGGAAAAGACAATAATAATGATAGATTTATGGTAGTAAGGGGCTACTGGCAAAGGAGGAGGATTATACTGGTATGTATTTATATTCCACCTAAAACTTCTGTTATGGAACTTAAGAACATATTGGGAGAAATAATCAGCTTTCAGCAAGGGATATTATTTATAGGTGGGAACTGGAACTTTATTTGCAACAGTAAGGATGTTTCTAGTGGACCTAGAAGGGAAAATATAACAAAAGAGGGTAGATTTCTGAAGAAATTTATGAAAATATTTGCAGTGGAATATGTTAATTCTGTAGTAGAAACTCAGAGATAATTTACATATTATTTCTCAAGGTACAATAACTGGGCTAGACGAGACAGAAATTATATTTCACAGGAACATGTGCATTCAATTGAAAGCTTTGTTACATATCCAATAATTATTTGAACTCATGCACCAATAACAGCTATGATAAAAATGCAGGGTAATGAAGTAAAAAATGAGACACTTGTGCTTCCCCACCTAGAATTTAAGAAATGGGTAGTAGAAATTATTGGAGCATTATTAGGGAGGATTTCTTAAAAAAATTATAGCTAGTGAGTGGGATAACATGAAAGTGGAGTTTAAAAATAGGGTAGAAATAAAAGAAAAGAATATTGTTAAGAAGTAACAAGAATTATTTAGAGGGGCTGACAAAGGTTAACATATTCCAAAATAAGGGGAATCTCACAGAACAAGAAGAAGTTCAATTGCAGAGTGCAAGAGAGAACATTTGGGAGTATATGGATAATATGCACGAGTTTACAAAGATCGCTGTTAAGCAACTGTTTTTTTTTTTGTTTGTTTGATAATAACTCCAGTGCACAAAAACTTTTACCACAATGACTTAGGCAACAGAAAATAGAAAGGATTGTTGCCACACTTAGGGAGCCCATAACAAGAAAAATAACTGGAGATCCAGTAGAGGTATTAAAGATATTTTGGAAATTTTATAAACATTTGTCTAAAGCAGGGACATATGGAAATCAAGAAAAAGCACAAACTGAAATATTTATGGAAGAATTAAGTATGCCAAGGCTAGAGGTAGATGAGTCTCAATAATTAACATTTAAGATAGGAGGAAATTAAATAAAAACAGTTATGTATAATCAATTTGCAGGTAAATGTCCAGGAATAGATGGTATTCCTATGGAAGTATGGAAGCTAGGAGGGAAGAGAGTGATCAAGCTCTAGTATGTTTTGTTTAACAATATTTTAAAAGGAGGTGAAGCACCTACATTCTGGAAGAAAGGTGTGGTGGCTGTTCTATCTAAAAATAGTAAAGACCTATCAGAGCCATCTACATCTAGGCCCATTTCAATTTTAAACCATGATTATAAAGTGTTTATGTCTATAATAGCTAAAAGAATGGCAAAGTTGCTGCCAAAATTGATAGATATGGATAAATGTGGTTTTGTGGAGGGGAGGCAAACATGTGATAACATTAATATAACAATGATGATACAGAGAGAAGTAGAATGCAAGAAAATACTGCTGTTGATTGTGGGTCTTGATGCAGAGAAAGCATTCAGCAGAGTAAGCTGGGATTTTATGAGTAGAGCAATGACAGCATTTGTATTACCTTATGCAATGATAAGGTTAATTAGGATGTTATATGAGGGACTAGAGGCTAAATTAAAATGGGAGTGTCCTCTCTGATGATCTGAACAGAGGAACCAGGCAGAGATATCTTCTTTCCCCATTGTTATTCATTGTTATTTGTGTATATGTATATACACACACACACACACACACACACACACATATATATATATATATATATCTATCTATCTATATATATATATATATATATATATATATATATATATATATATATATATATATACACACACACACACTGAAATTCAGGGATATAATTGGTATGCTAATCAAGAAAAGTTGGTTTTATTTGCAGATGATATTATTTTGTACCTGATTAAAACCAGAAAAGGACATCTCAGTGTCGTGCAACATTTTGAGACAATTTCAAGTCTTTCCAGGATGTAAAAGTAATGAAGATAAAACAAAGGCTATAGCTGTAAAATATGTATTCACACATTAATTGGTTCAGCAATACCAATATTTATGGGGACATAATAAAATGAAGTATTTCAGAGTATGGTTTAAAAATTATTCTGTTATGGCAGCTAAGGATATGTGGGAAGAGACTAAACAAAAATAATGCAAAAACTGAGAAAATGGAAACTCTTGTTTATGGATATGGATAGCAAGATAAAAGCAGTGAAAATGTTTTAAGTCCCTTTAGCTTTATATAAAGGTCGGGCATATTTTTATCAACCAGAGATGTTGTGGACAGTAATTAATAAAGAGTTGAAGGATTTTATCTGGGAGGAGAAGAGAGCAAGGGTCAAGTGGGATATGCTGATCCTTCCATAGAACAAGGCAGTTTAGGATTACTTGATTTGAAGGGATATTTTAGAGCTACACAGTTAAGGCTCATATACATAACACAAGCAGAAAGCTATAATCTTGGAAAGGGATGATGATGAAGCAGTGAGGAAGTGGAAAAGAGAGAATGGGATTTTAGATGCAACTCCTTAAGGAGAATAACAACTGCCAAACAGAATATAATATTCATAAATTAGAAGAAAGTATTCTAAGAACTAAGCCAACATGAGAATTGAGAGTGGAGATTCTGCTGATAAGGGATGACTGCAATTAGGGTTACAGAGAATAGGAAAGTGGGGGTTAGACTTTACTAGTGAAAACTGGCAAAGGAACCAAGGTACTAGGAACAACTAACTAGAGAGGGGAAAGGTAATAGAATGGGAAGGGGCCGCAAAGACATTTAGACTGCAGGATAGAGTTTACCTTCCCTATCAAAAACTGATATCACAGTAAAGGCAAAGAGAAAGAGATAGGGGAACCTTAAGTGAAAGACCTGCTCTGGCAGAGTTTTTAGTTGAATCTAGAACAGAAGCTGCTACTAAAAAGGGATAAACGGTAGGGCATATAAAATAATGCACAAATAATATAGGACTCAATTAGAAGTCAGAAAAGATTGTTAAGAGAGACTGGATAAGCACTTTATAAGGGAGCAATGGGAATATGGAACAAAGTCCAGAATATTTAGGATTTTTGCTTGGAAGTATTTGCATTAGTATTTTTATACCCTAACACTTCAAATAAAATTTCCTCAGGTACATAGCAAATGTTGGAGGTGATGAGGATGAAAAAGGAAACATGAACATATGTTTTAGGCATGTAATTAGTTGATATTCTTTAAAAATTCCCTAAGGAGTTCTCTGTGAGAAATATTAGGTAAGCAAATGGGTATTAACTAAGGAAATGCTTTTATGGGCTGGGATACAGGATTTGAATTGTCTAGACATAGTAAGGCCTTGTTAAGTTTAATTCTGGTGGCTGCCAAAAAAGCAATTACTAGAAAATGGAAATCAAACTCTAAACCAGCTGTGTTTGAAGTAGTGAATATTGTAACAGAGATAAAATAATTGGAAGTGTGATCTTTAGAAAAGGGTAGGAGCAAATTATATAGAAAAAAATGAAAGTGTGAGAGCAATACATGCAAATAATGTTTTGGAGAAGGAATGAGGTTTAAAGGAAGACAGGAATCGAGCAATTTGTGTAATGTTGGATTGATGATAGTTGTAAGAAAATGTGATGTATAATGTTTGTAACTGTGAGCATGTTAACATGGTTTGTTTTCTTTTATATAAATGTATGTTTACCTATGTCTTAAGTGATAATTCAATAAAGGTGTTAAAATATTATACTCTGCATTTTTGTAGTTTAAATTGTACACCTGTCATTAATTCTTAGTATTTCTTTCCAAAAGTTTGACATAAACTTTTGTCTCAGCACTCTTCAGCTGCCTCAGAATCTTTCAGATATTATTGTGTCAAGCCATTTCACTTGAATAGTAAAAGCAAATAGTTCGTGTTTTACAGTTCTGCTAAACAATATGCATATCAGTGGTGGAGTTAGGTTGTGGCATAAATCCAATTACCAGCCATTAATTATTGAATTACAGAAGTGTCACTCCTGTCAATAGTATGACATTTGGCTGTACATTCCCATTCAGCCACAAGTTTGAGTAAAATCTTTTTCCCTGATATCTAGTAACACTTGATCATCCTAATGGCTCCAGCAATATAACTGGAGGAGCTGGCAACATACAAAAAAGTATGCAAAAAAAGTGTCAAGAAATGGTGAGGTAGTTGAGCTGAATGTGTACAGGTAAAGTGAAACTTCACTGATTACAAATGGTGGGGTTCTCACTTGTACATGGCTGCCCCAGTTGTTGTCAGAAAAATATGAAGAATGTATGCCACAATCATGGTGAGGTAGAGGACTCCATATATTGTGATTACTGGCAAGAAAGAGGGAGTGCCACAGACTCTATTCATTTTCAGCTGGGTAGGTGAAGTGGTCAGGGGTTTTGTTGCACTGATAGGTGAGGAGTTTAGGTGAGCAAGGCTATCTGAATACTGAAATATGATGATAATGAGAGACCCTTCTTATTACTTTCAGGATGGGATAAGGTACAGGTGGGGCCTACATTTGCTTAGGGAAGGGGTTATGTTGTGGAGGGGATGACTGTCTACTGGCTGACTCACAAAGGAGGCTTTCCAATTTTAGAAATAGATTGTTGGATAGGTTATACACTAAGATTTCCAGAAAGACTGTAAAGACTCACCAACAACAGTGCAGGTGTTATATACTGTTGTCGTATACTGTTATGACTTTTTTCCATGGCAGCAAGTAGTGCTGCTGCTTGTGTAGGATTGGCTCCCATTTGTTTTCTTTTAGTGTGTTTTTCCCCAGTACTCTCTCACATTGTTATTGCTGTGTGTGCTTAGGAGAAGGGAAGGCTAATGTCTACATTTTGTATGTCCTATGTCAAAACATAACAGTAGGGATTCAAGTACCACATACTTCTTCCTTCCACCTATGTATTTCAGCACATTTTTTGCATACTTTCAATGCAACAGCAGTGTTACTATGTAGAGAGGGAATGATTATTGTGTAGATTAGAGCAAACCATTTTGACTCTCATAGGTTTGGGTGGGGAAAGAGCAGTAATGGCTTGACTGGCAACCTGATTTGCTGTCAATAAAGCCTGTCAGCTGCAAAGATTAACTTACATGAATCAATGTGTTCATATACACACTGTTTAGTTACTGACTTGTTTGAAAGGAAATAACTTGCAATATTGCTGCAGACTGCCACACATGTGGACTCTCACAACTGTATAGCACTAAAAAGCCTAAACTGGTTAGAACTACCCCGTGAACTAAATATAAACAACCTACTTTTACCTCAATAAAATTATTCAGCATATGTCTGCTTGTCTGTGACTACATACCATTCAGCAAAACTATGTTACCACTTTATCATTATAATCCGATGACCAAAAAACTCCTCTCTGTCCACAAACCTATCAAAATTTTTGGGTATGGCCTGTACTCAAACAATGTTGCTAAGGCCTGTAACTCCTTGCATGTATCCATAAAGTCAATACCCTTCCTCAAGTTCTTTAATACCATTTTGAAAGACTTTCTAGACAAAATCTGCCTCTGTTCTTATACAAACCCAGCATAAACTCTATCCCTAAATATGAACAAGTACCCATTCATACCTTACACTTCCTTATTTCTTGTTCTTCACTCACCTCCTTACTTCAATCAGTTGTTCTCTCCAGAGTCTCCATCTAAATATGCCGTAATCCTATTTTTTTCTCCCAGTTCATATTGTAGTTCCTGTTTGAATTGTACTGACTTACCTTTAGCTTCTCTAAACTGGCTAAAATTTTGCCTAAATATGAAATAATTGTCACATAAGTTGTATCTGTTCTTAACCAATGTTTTTCACATTATGTCTAATTTGGTATAATTATTTAAACTGTAGAGTTTTTTGTATTATTTTGAAGATTGTAAAATTATTGCTCTTAAAATGTTTTTCAAATACTTTGGAACTTTTCTCCACAGGCCTGTACTGAAAATGGGCACCTACCCAGTCACACTTTCCTAGTAGTCAGATGTCAATAAATACATCAATAAATAAAATGGCAATATGAGTTTGGTATTACTTTCCTTCTCTAACCCTAATCTTAAAATCAAGTCTCCGAGTTTTAAACATCATCACTAGCCCAAATCCTTAAACCCCATCCCTAACCCTAAAACCCCCATCCTTAACCCTAATCCTAAAACCTCTCTCTAACCCTAAAACTCTGTAAATCCTTGACTTACATTTCACTGTGCTTATACAGCAAATAAAAAATAAAAAAAATAATGTTGCAAAGGTTGCTTTTTAAGTGGGCATCAACAACTTGTCACCCATAGTTGCATTACAGTGGAGGATACAATCATCTTTCTTGATTTCTACATTATATGCAGTCTTATGCTAAGGCAACCTAGACAAAGTCTAACAGGATCATGAATTAATCTTATATCCTTTTATCCCATTAATGAAGGAGACCTCATCATGGATGCTGTATGCAGTTTTGCAAGAATCTTCTCCACAAAGACCCAGAATGGAAAGAGACACAACAGTAGAACAATAAAATACCACAGGCCTTGAATTTAACATTCAAGAGTAGAGCAGCTAATAGGATTATGATATTTCTACTGCAAAAGAAAAGGAAAAGGAGGCAAGGGTGTAGAAAAGGTGCATAATACAGAATGCCGAACTCAATAAGTTATTTAAAATCAGAAAACCTTTTGGAAGTAGTGGCAGAATGTTTCAGTGTTTCAATGTGTGGATATTGGCCTTGGACCTTATAAGAGATCATCATTGGCCAAATTCCATGAGGACTGGGTCAAAAGACTCTGTCCCCATACCAAGTATCCAACATTCTTTTAAGCATACTAAGCTTCCTGCATGTCTAGCTCTGCAGGTAACCTATCCCACCTTTCCCAACACTCGCTTGAAAAAAAAATTCCAGCATCTCGTCTTCACCATTTCTTCAAGACTTACAAATTAAATAAGTATTCCTAGTATCTCTATGTACCTTATGAAGCTGATTCCCAGTATGCATTCTGTTACTTCCTCATTTTTGATCTTGTATACCCAGATAAGGTCACCTCTCAATAGCCTATAGTAGACCGAGAATAAATTAAGTTTGTTTAACTGCTCTTCATATTTTAGATTTTTTTCTTGTACTATTTTTTAAGAACTTCTCCATTGTTTGAAGTCTAGATATTTCTTGATGAAAATTCATACAAAATCTAGGTCTACATTCCAAACTTGGTTTGACAGTACTCATAAATATTGATAAAAATCTATTTTTGCCATGACAAGCTTTAACATAATTTTCATGGAACAATAACATTTCTTTAGTCCTTTCCCCCACATGACAATTAAACCATACTTCTGCATCACCTGTTTTTCCCAAGTCATCAGACTCCTTATAGCTTGCTATTATTATATTACATAAACTATATAGTTACACTGGGTTGTTATTACAAATATGTGTAACATTGCATTTACTACTATTGAAGGATACTCCACTGTTTTGAGCTCATACATATAACATAACATAGCAGTTCTGTATAAGTGATTGATTCTCATTCCTGCTAGCTTAGCAACATCTGCAAACGTTGTAGTCTAAGGGTAAGTTGACATGAATATGTGAAATAAGAATAGGCACACAGATGAAACCTAAAGTGTGGGTTTTCTCTGGGTGCTTTGGTTTCCTCCCATGTTACAAAGACATATGTCTGAAGCATTTCTCCCTGGGCCTCTGCTGAAAATTGGCTCATTCCAAGTCGGATTTTACTGGTAAACAAATATTAAATAAATAAATTGGAATTAAATTGACTAATTTTTACTGCTGGAGTACATCACCACTTTCAGGGGGTTGTTGGAAGAGTTAAGTTAAAAAAGAATAAATAATTTCTCTTCAGTTACACAAGATGAAGCCATTAAGATCATCTAACGCAGGAGCAGTGACCTTCCTTATCTTGTTTAGGGCTTCAACTGCTAACAATTTCTCTATTTTGGACAGTTATCTCCTTAAACTGGGTGTAGGTGATTTGAATAACATTGTATTCATTCATTCTTATACAAGAACATGTGTCAATAAAAATGCCTACTACTTCACATAGTTTAAAGTTCACTTACCAAAACATTAAGAGAAATGTCGAGACTGTGATCCTTTCTACATTGCTTACCATATTTATATTTTTATTATTGAAAATGTAGTTTGTAATTCTATACTCATATTTTCTTTTTTATCCTCTAATGGTAGATCTTAGTTACTTAACACTACCCCTGTAATTGTCTTTGTTAAGGCCTGTAGGGATAATCTTCATAATATGAAATTTCCTATTGTTTAATGTAATACAATATGTACTAATGACATAACTACTCAACCATGGGGGCCGTTATTGCAGTTTTCACATCTGTACATATGTATCAATTACTTCAAACACCTTGAGGCAGCCACTTAAGCTCATAGAGAAAGAAGGAAAGAACCACCACAATAAAAATTGACGCTTTCATTCCACTTTAATACCAAGACAGAACTTCAGCAGAAATAACAAACATCACAACTAAACATATTTAAATACCCCTCCAAATACATAAATAGCCAATCATAATAACTAGCTAATAATGACATCATTATTTAAAATAGTACAACATAAATTACACTTTAAAACATACTTTAATTATAAGATGTTAAAGGATCTTGTATTTCAATACACATTTAATATTAGAACAGCCAAAGCGAAAGAAAACTCCAAGCAGCAAACTGCCAAAACTGACAAAATAGCGTACTTTAACGTATATTAAGTTTATTTAAAACCAAAACGTTTTCGTCCTCCTGAATCGGAAGACTTCTTCAGAAAAAACAAGCAAACAGACAGTCCAAGCTTTTTTAAAATTTCCGCTCAAACATTCAAGTGTTTTGACCAATCAGTGAGTATACTGATGAAGTACGTCTCACAAATTAAAGAACCATACACAAGTCATATAGCACTTGATAAAACACACAAATATGCGCGTAGTATATAAAATGTGCAAGAATGTGCAAGTATATGTGTATATACAACTTAAAATTAATAAACAATAGCTAAAATAGCAAATTTTGACCACATAAACATACACACAATTTATATCGGGGCTCACAATAAGTGCACATCAAACGCAATATAATATGTGCACCATATAAAATACCAACACACTGTTATACTTGAAAAGTTAGTATGTTGGTAATGAACAGTCTTCTTACAACAATGTTGTCTGTAAAGTACTACACTGTTGCAAAATTACTCAGAAGTAAACATTAAGAAACACAATCTTACAAAATAGTAAGAAAATAAAATAATTAATCTGTTACAAAGTACCCGAAAAATCAAGAATGACTTACTAACAGTTAGTCATGTTAAATAAAATTATGTTAATTCTTGAAATAGTAATGAATACATTTTATAAATAATATATAATATGTAGCTTTTTATAGGTGTAAGATTATTTTTTAAAAAATTCTTATTATCTCAGGCAACTCTTAAAACTAAAAATAAGTGTGATAATGCTTTAGCTAAGCATATTAACACTAACCCTGTTCACTCTATTTATTTCTTGGCTATAGACCAGTTGATGTTTGATAATAGAGGGGGACCCACTTCAATACTACTTGAATGTCATGAACTAGAATGGCAATTGTTGTTAAATGCCTTTAGTTAACCTGGTCTAAATGATAATTGTAATATTACTTGCCTTTTGAAACTTAAGAGTTGCCTGAGATAATAAGATTTTTTTTTAAATAATCTTACACATATAAAAAGCTACATATTATATATTATTTATAAAATGTATTCATTACTATTTCAAGAATTAACATCATTTTATTTAACATGACTAACTGTTAGTAAGTCATTCTTGATTTTTCGGGTACTTTGTAACAGGTTAATTCTTTTATTTTCTTACTATTTTGTAAGATTGTGTTTCGTAATGTTTACTTCTGAGTAATTTTGCAACAGTGTAGTACTTTATAGACAACATTATTGTAAGAAGAGTGTTCATTACCAACATACTAACCTTTCAAGTATAACAGTGTGTTGGTATTTTATATGGTGCACATATTATATTGCATTTGATGTGCACTTATTGTGAGCCCCAATATAAATTGTGTGTATGTTTATGTGGTCAAAATTAGCTATTTTAGCTATTGTTTATTAATTTTAAGTTGTATATACACATATACTTACACATTCTTGCGCATTTTATATACTACGCACATATTTGTGTGTTTTATCAAGTGCTGTATGACTTGTGTATGGTTCTTTAATTTGTGAGATGTACTTCATCAGTATACTCACTGATTGGTCAAAACACTTGAATGTTTGAGCGGAAATTTTAAAAAAGCTTGGACTGTCTGTTTGCTTGTTTTTTCTGAAGAAGTCTTCCGATTCAGGAGGACGAAAACATTTTTGGTTTTAAATAAACTTAATATACGTTAAAGTACGCTATTTTGTCAGTTTTGGCAGTTTGCTGCTTGGAGTTTTCTTTCGCTTTGGTTGTTCTAGTTGTTGTTTTTATTTTTTTCATTTTCTCACTTTTAATATTAAATAATTCATTTAATCTAATGTAACCTGTCAGCCCTAAGCAAAATTTGACACCTTAGTTCACGAGTTTCTAATAATCTGTTACACCCATTAGTAAACTGAAACTCATCAATTTGTTCTAGAACAGTAAAATAAAATTTCCTAAAGCCATTACATGCCATACTATGTTTGCACAAAGCATTTAGCTTATTTTTATCTTTAATGACTTTAACATGTTCACAAACTCTAATTTTTAGTGGCCTAATGCTTTTTCAGTATAAAACCGATGACAAGTGCTGCAAACCCCTATATACACTATATTTTTACTATTACAATTATATAGAATTATAATACACTTTTACTTCCATGTGATTGTTTAAATGATGAAAAAGAACAGTATTAGTGTTACTCATAAACCTACACTGTTTACATGAACCACAAGAAAAAGTACCATCCTTAACTACCATTAAATTCACTTTGCTATAAGGATGGAATTCCAGCAACATTTTAAAATTGACTGGTTTCTTAATTACAAACTGTGGTTTGTTGCCTAAAATGTTAGCAAGCTCAGGATTACCTGTAATAATCTTCCAATTAAGCATTACTATATTTTTAATAGCTGAGCTGCGTTAGAAATAGCTATAGGTAAACTAAAAGTTTTATCTACATTTTCTCCCCTACTTATTTTGTCCTTGTTGAACTCAATACCATATTTCAAAATAGGGGGAACCTATCACCCCTATGTCCCTTTACTTCCTGAACTATAGGCACTAATTCTTTTTGAAGATAACCTCTGTTTGCAAATAATTCAATAAGCATCTCTACTTCTTTGTTGAACCACACATCCTTACAGATAATACATCTAGCCCGAATAAGTTGACCTCTAAAAACATTGTTCCATGTATTTGTGGTGTCCACTATGATAATGAAGATAATTATTCCTAAAAGTTTATTTTTTGTGTATATGGCCATGAAAACAAAAGCTAGTCAAATCCATTGTAATAGTAAGATCTAAAAAATTGACTTAATTTCCAATAGCCCCTTTTGTAAACTTCAACCATGTTAAACTTAAATTAATATCATTAAGAAACAAACCAAACTCATCTTCAGTTCCCCCCAAAATACTCGTGAAAATAGAGGATGGGCAATCAACCACTAACATAACACTATATTAGCAAATGCTGGGGCAATATGGGCCCCCATAGCTACTCCCTTCTTCTGTCTAAAAATTTCACTCTTGAAAGTAAAATAGTTGTTTTGCAGCACTAATCTCATGAGGGTCTGACATAAATTAACAGTAATGTCACCAACATTAACAACTTCATTAAGATAACATTTCATAAATTAAATTCCTTCTTAAACATCAATACTAGTATACAGCAAAACAATGTCTACTCTGCATAATTTTTTTGTTTCCATTAAATTTGTAAAGTCTTACCTGATTAAATACCAAGAATCAAAAATAAAAGAAATACTCTGTTGTACTATTGGATTAAGAGTCTTATCTACTGTAAATAATAAGAAATTATCGTGGTCTTATTCTTTGGACTTGATACAATTGGTCTAAATGGTGGATGTGCAGAATCTTTGTGTATTTTTGGAATATCGAATATTTTACCAATCTCTGGCTCATCATATGTATCAATTAACAATCTCATCTATTCAAATAAGATGCCCCGTTTGTTTTATATAGTCTTGTTGTCAAAGAACCAAAATAAACCAGTCCAGACACTCTAAGATGGAATTTATGGATGAGTAATCTGCCCAATAAAAGTTCTTTGCTTTATTCATTAAATTTTTTTTTTATCCCACATAACACCAAACAGCATTGTAAAATATATCACGGAATGGTCTGAATTTCCCAATAGAATGGCAATATACATTTCAGATACAGTTGCTCCTTGTGTTGTTAATATCTTGTCTAGAATGCTATCTTGTCTTGTGGGGATATTGACATGATAAATAATTGCCTTCAGGACTTACACAGAAAGAATACAACTATCACTTTCACAAGAACCTGTCATAGCTTAACAATTAATATGTGTCACATTTAAATCATCATCTAACAGTAGATTTTTGCAGTTTATACAACTTCCCAGTTCCCCTAACAAAATTCTCCAGCTCACATTGCCTTTAAGAAGGGCTTCTATAAGAGTAATAATTTGTAAACTGGACTTTTTAACCGTAGTACATAAGCAATTAATGCAGATTTGATATTATTCCTTACGTACACTGACACTTCCTCCAGCCTTATTATTTGTTCTATAATGTGATATGCCACAGAGCTCATTAAATCAGGTCTCAGTTACAATCCCCATATAAACCTTATTAACATGATAAAATGACTGCATCTCCTCAATTTTATTATTTTAACGTCTTGAATTGCATAATAATATTTTCACTCTCTCTCTCTCTCTCTCTCTATATATATATATATATATATGTAACCCATTTCCATTAAAATTTGATCAGTTTCACTTCTTAAAACATTAATTATTTATTTTTGATTTGTGATGAATAGTTTTATTAGCTATGTGATTCAAATGATACCTATATCTAGCAAAAATTTAATTAGCAACCCTACATGCCCATAAATAGAAATTAATTTTGCTTGATTCCAACATCCTCCTTTGTATTCTACTGTTCGTAGTACTTGTTAATCTTTTTTTTCTCCCCCTACATAGGTGAAGGTAAGATCTCAGTAATGCAATCTTTACTTTGTTTCACCAACGTTGTTAATATTTGTTCTGTCTCATTCATAATGCTCCCTAATGGGGGTTCCCCTATGTCACACCCAATAAATCCTAATATATTTGAATCTTTTTCTCCCATCTTTTAAATTAATGCTTTTCTTGACACAAGGCATTCTGCACCTACGCAAAACTGAGACTGTCATATGTCATGTATCCATTCTCGGCAGGTAGCTCTTCATTCCCTTTAATATCAAGTTTTCTATTACCAGAACATGACCTTGATCCCTAATTACTTCACTACACTCTGCAACATTGGTAGGGCTGTCTTCTGCCACAGTACATACAGTCATAGCCTTGGTAGTTTTATTTGTTAAAACAGTCCTTTTGTCCTCCAAACTGCACACATGTTCAATGTCCACTGAGTATAAACTTTCATTAGCATTCCTCCAATGCCCTTCTCCTTGTTTTTCTCGTTTTACATCTGTTTTCTTCCTTGCTGTTGTTACTATTTGGTGATTCTACTTCATAATTACCTTCTTCAGATCATCCAATTTTCATTTATTCTTTCGAGATACATAACTTTCCCCTAGTATGCTTCCAATATTGTCGGTCTCCATGTATAGTATTAACAAGTGCTGTGCTGGGCTTCCCTTCACTCATCAAGTTCCTATCTTCCCTTACTAGTTTCTCAGTATTCTGGAAGGATTAGCAATCATTGTTTCATTACTAAAATTAATCAGCTCTGTATGAATTTCTGTCTCTTTGCAGTTCTTCTGAGTTCTCACAACTTCATTCCATTTTAAAAGGTACATATTTGCATGATGTTTCAGTATTTTTTAAAAAAGCACTATTATTTGTGAACATATTACATACTGTTCATCGGTTTCCTATTAGAACCGCGAAGGTCCACTTACGCAAATATGGAAACATCGACACGTATTCAGCGAACTGCGAAAACACAGATCGTCCTGAAGCGCGAAATTCAAAATGTCGAATCGTCATAGTTGGCCCTTCTGTGGTATAGCTCCTTAAGATAAGTGCGCGATAGTTATGGACCTTAGGGTTAGGGTGTGGGTTAAGGTGAGTGCATACATGGTAGTATATGCAAGCTTTACTTTAGGGTTAGAAGTAGGGTTTTGTTTAGTGTATATATGTGGTTTATTTATTTTGTTTGGGTAGGTAGTATGTAGCGGGCGGTGGGGTTGGCCAACTATGACGATTCGAGATTTTGAATTTCGCAGTTTAGGGCATTCGGTGTTTTTGTGGTTTGCGCAATATGTGTCGCTGTTTTTGTATTCGCTGAAAAGGTCTTTCATGCTTATAATATAGACCCCTGTTCATCTCCTCTATCACCCCTTCTCAATTAAATTTTCCAAGCAAAATCTATCAGTCGGATCCAGAACTATTAAGATATTAAGATGTTCTTAGTAATAGTCTTGCTATAGTTTCTCTCTTATTTCGGTTGTTCCACAAGTCAGGCAAAGACATCCTTTCTTCAACGCAGTGACAAGTAGCCACCCAAGCTTGCAGCTACCTGCTGCTTTCTCTTTTTAAAACTTTAAAAAGGAACATACTGCAAGTTCCTCACTGAGCAAACATGTCATTCCACCTATATACAAGGTAAAGGTCCATAGGTTCATAGGTTGGTATTAGGCTATCAGCCCTAGGGCCTATGCAAGCCTAGTCATAACAATTCCCTGGCTATTTCTCCCCACAATATTTACTTCCCTGGACCCCTGTCTAGCAGGGTGGCTGATGTGATTCCCGGGGTGAATTTCCTATCTCCCATCCAATCGTCAAGGTTCCTTTTGAAGAGGGCCAAAGAGGCACTCTGTTTGACATGTATGAGCAGTCTATTCCAGAATCTGGTGACCCTGTCCCTCCAGCATGTTTTATTCATTGTGATGACAAGGTTTAGATCCCTGGAGCGTGTGTCTCTGAGGGATTGGGATTTCTTTAAGTGTAGTGTGTCCAACAGCTCTGGGTTTGACATGGCCTTGTATGTTAAGCAGAGATCGTTTCTGAGTAGACAATATGCGACAGAGTATAGCTGGAGTTTTTTTAGATGGTCAGCATAGGGCATCTGCTTTAGGCCAGTGATTCTTTTAGTGAGGTATTTCTGCGGCCTTTCCAGTTGTTGCAGATGTCTTGATAGGTACATACCAAACGGGGCATTGTATTCTATAATGGGTCTAATGAGGAATGAGTACAGTGGGACAATAACCTCCTCTTTTCTGGATGACAATAAGAATGGGAGAGGGGTACCTATATTCCCCTTGCCCCTAGAATCAATAGAGGCAACAGAACCAAGTAATGCAGTCTCCTCATAAATATTAAAATGCTGCAGTATGTAAATTGTTTAAAATAATTAAAAGCAATAAAAACACAGTTAAGGACTTTATCTTAGTGACACACTTCAGAACACTGAAATATTGTGTGTGTGTGTGTGTGTGTGTGTGTGTGTGTGTGTGTGTGTGTGTGTGTGTGTGTGTGTGTGTGTGTGTGTGTGTGTGTGTGTGTGTGTGTGTGTGTGTGTGTGTGTGTGTGTGCGTGCACATGTGTATCCCCAGGATTTATGAAGCTCGGCGTAAGGACGGTTTTAGTTTTGCATCGACCGTCCTCCTTACAGATGGTGCAGCAGCACCATATGAATATTTGTGAGGGCGTGCTGCCGCACCCTCGATGTGCACAGGAAATGTGTGCGAATGCAGATGGCATGTTTAAGTGCTCTATGGAGGCTTAAACATGCCCCCACAGTTGCACAACCTACAATGCTTAATATTAGAGCCCGCCTCTAATAGTAAGCAGTTAATTCAATGTCCATGGATACTGAAATATATGCTAAGCATGCAAGAGTGCCCATGGACACTGAAATAAAATCAAAGTAGTAAACACACAAGCATGTAGTGGAATGTTGAGCCCTGTCCCTAGAACTATCACAATTAGATTCACCGTGTCCCTATTTTACATTTGTATTGCTTCATTATTGAAAGTGTAAGCAAAGCGCAGCGTGTTTGCACGTCGTTGACCTCTGCTTAGTGTAGCTTACACATCAAAATCATCCAAATAGAAAATAACATGCAGAATCAACGTTAACGTCAACACTGTAGTGGTCAGAGAATCCGCCTAATGAACAAGCATGCACGGTTCGAGTTTCAGTATAGCACATATACTTTTCCATGTGGAATGCGTATATGAACATATTTATACATCCTTTTGATGTATAACCTACATAATAACATGTAAATGTGAACTGGAGTACTGCATGAAATGTTTAACTAATGTCATTCAATCAAAGTGGTAGTGTCATAATGAACAAGGCACTAGTGAGCAGGTGTAAGCACAAATAAGCAGTAGGCGAAATAAACGCTATAGTACCCACCACGTTGAAGAAATGCAGTCAGGAAACAAGGCTGTAGTCCATAAGGTAGTTTATTCACGATGCAAACAAAAATGAAAATGATAACTTCTTCAGATCAATTTTAAGACCAGAACCATACCCTTTATATACTGATACAGGGGTATCAATTATTCAATTATTGAATTAATTAACTGAAGAATTCTTACAATCAGGCAAACTAATGCCTCTAAAGTCAACACCCCTCCCTCTACCTACTACAAGTATATTACAAGATAAAACTAAGTACAATAGCAGTAGTAAACATATATAAGTACCAGTAAGCAAGTCTAAGTGCATTTGCGCAGGTGTAAGCAGTGGCCACACACATTAAGCATAGTAGAAGCTAACCGAATTTAACAAACTGTAATTGAAAGATAGCACAGCCTACTGTCGTGCAAACATGCACACACCCGCTCACAACTGCTTAAAAGTGCTTTAATCACTATGTATCAAATGGCCCTTGTTCTGGCAGCAACAAAATAAATGGCCTCTTCAAAGGTCAAACCCAGGACTCTGCACAACACAGCCAATGTGATTTACCACTAAGCCATGGCAGATATACATAAATCTGATGTTATCACAAACTTATCATCCAGCACAGTCATGCAACAGCATAGGAAATGTATATAACTATGTAGATGTATGTGCATGTGTATGTAAAGATATATAATGCATATATATATATATATATATATATATATATATATATATATATATATATATATATATATATATATGAAGAATGAACGTTGTGACAATAAAGCATACAAAAAGAATGAGAAGGAAATCTGCAGCAACCCCAATATTATTTAGTGCTGTCAGCTTATGTCATATCAAGCTGGGCAGGGGTGAGCAAATCACTGCTACTTACACCACAGGCAGGACACTACCAGTGGGAGCAACATTGTCGATCTGCTAAGTCTAGGGTTACCACCTGTCCCACTTTGCGAGGGACGGTCCCTCTTTGGGCAGTTGTGTCCTGACATGTAATTGTAAACATGGCAAATGTCCTGAGATTTTAGGACAAAATTATTTCTTATATTTTATGTGATAGTTGCATTAAACAGTTATTCTGTATCTGAAATACCTAAATGTTATGAGAAACAGAATAAGCAACTAAACTGCTACAAGAATACGCTTTTCTGTAGGCAAAACAGTTATGTTCTGTCCTTTGTACTGGCCGTGGGTATGTGTCGGCCTGTAAAATCTGATGTCTGTACCAAACATGTCCCACTTTGGCCATTTGAAAAGGTGGCAACCCTAGCTAAGTCTACTTTACAAACAATCACAGGGTAGTCCCTGGTGGGACTACCCAAAAATTGCTAGGCAGTGTGGACTTCCAACCATTACACAAGCAAGGGCAGGTATGTTCAAGGACCAAATGGTGGGAGAGCCTGATGATACATGGGTTGGGACAACATACATGTAGGGTCCCTAATGCTGGGGAGAGGGCAGTATGTGGAGGTGTGTCATGGCTGTGATAGCAACCGGAAAATGGATGGTTTGTGTGTATGTCAAACTTGGGTGGGGTGGAGGAACCATGGGTATGAAATTATGGATCCAGGCGTGTCAGGGTTGGATGGCCTGGTTCTAACTGGACCGCCTCGTGGAGGTCAGCGAGTTTGTTATAAGTATATATGCATACACACATGCATACATGTATATGTAGAAGTACATTCCCTGTAACACATGCATTCCTTTTGCAGACATAAATAACATGAAAGTGCCCCTACAAACCTCGACAGTAGATAGAATAATAGGTTGTGCATAAGAGGGAAGGGACGAATCTGCAAAAATGCAGAAGTGTGTACTTTGTCTGAAGTCAGTGCTGTTATCAAAAAATAAATCGTGAGGACTTTCTCACTATGAAATAGCGGAATCATTCTTGTGATCTGCCTGCTATGGCAATGCCAATCACTAAACCGGCCCTATTTGTAATATAATGTCACCGAACAAGTACATTACTAGCTCTCATGTGTAATGTGTGCATTACCACATAGTCATAGTTATTAATTTATTGTAGTGTCTTGTTAATGGGAGTAATGATGTAATGAAGTATAGAGTCTAATCTTGAAATAAAGACATGTGTGTCCCAGGTGGAACAACCCAAAAATTGTGAATAGTGTCCTATTGGTCACTCATTTCACCAATGTTTGTGGACTAAAAGTTTGGGATGTCTGAGGATACATGGAGTGAGTAAAGCCATGGGATGGGTCTACAGGAGTAGGGAGTGGCCAATTTGTAGTGGTGTGGATACACCGTGTATCCAACTGGAGAATGGATGACTGCTGTGTCAGTGAAGTGTTGGGGTGGGTGTTTGGGGAACTAGGATCCATGGGTGTATGGATATATATGCAAATGAAGCAGCACAGCAATAGTGTAGTAGTTTAAGTATAAATAAGCAGTAGTAAGCATATATAAGCACCAGTAAGCGTGTTTAAGTGTGTTTGCACAGGGGTATGCATTGCCTACACAGATTAAGCCAAGTAGAAGCTAACTGAGTGTAAAAAACTGTAACCGGAGGTTACAGACAGACCTATATATATATATATATATATATATATATATATATATATATATAATCGAGTTGCTGGCTACTGAGACTTGTCTGCATATATCAACTGGACACAAGCTGATTTAAGTATATTTTCTCTGCACTTATTTAAGATTTGAGTCAGTAAATATTGTGTGTCTTTGATTCACTAAATATTGTGTCTCTGTCTCTCTGCAGTTATCTGAGATCACTGAAAGTTGTTAGACTACTTAGAAATTCCTTTGTTAGTGCTACTTAGCTTGGGGGTTTCTGCTAGCATTAAAATCTGTGTTGGTTACATTTCTAGTAATCATTTTAAATCGAGTTGCTGGCTACTGAGACTTGTCTGCATATATCAACTGGACACAAGCTGATTTAAGTATATTTTCTCTGCACTTATTTAAGATTTTAGTTAGTAAATATTGTGTGTCTTTGATTCACTAAATATTGTGTCTCTGTCTCTCTGTAGTTAGCTCCCACCCTCCCTGTTCTAGTTGTGGTGTTAATCTTGGTGGCTTTGAAATTGCCCGCTCCTACTGTAAATCTCTTTTTGCACACTCCTCCTGGACCCATCTCATTTGCTCACTCAGCTGAGTACAGTGAGATCCTATTTTGATTTTGGATACTCCTACCATTCCCATCTCCTCTGCCTTGTACAGAGAGAGCACTTGGGAAGGGCATTCCCCTATAATATCTTAATCTGCTCTGTTTCCTCCGTCTTAAAAAAAAAATAAAAATAAAAAAATTTTGCACTTCATCTGCCTTACTGTATTTGTGTTTCTTCCTAATTTATTACCTTATTTTGCTTTTGCCTCTTCTTAAAAGTGATCAGTTGAATTTATTCTGCTGCCTTTATTACTGCTTGTTAGTAGCCTGATTAAATTGTAACTGTTATTCTAAGGCCCTTGGTTTAAGCACTTGGGCTTCAAACCAGTTGTTTTACATTAAGAAGGTTTGTGGTCTGCACTGTTGTGGCAGGACAGGTAGCGTACATCCTTCTAAGTTGGGAATGGCTGATTGAAGGCTCAGTGTCTGTTATTCTAAAAGTGTATTAGTTCTGGGTTAAGAACTTGGGCTTTAGGCCAGTTATTTTACATTAAGAAGGTTTGTGGTCTGCACTCTTGTGGGAGGAGAGGCTAGATTCTGCCCTTCTGAGCTGGGAATTTCTGGTTAAAGGCTTATTGCGCATGCTTACTTGAACTGTTTCTTTCTGAAATCGGTACGCCTTGTTTGCTGTAGCACAGACTAGATTCAGGCCGGCTGGATCTAGCTTTGTTTGTATAACTTGAGCTCTGATACAGGCCGTCTTTTTTGGAGAAGGTTTCTCTGTACCCTAGTGGCAGGACGGTGCAGTTAGAACTTGTCTGATTGAAGAGTGGAACAGGGCTCAGTTTTAAGCTTTTTAACTGGTTAATTGGGTAAAGTGTTGTTTTGATTGTATCTGCTCTATTTTCTGGAAAAAAATATATATATAGTTGTTTCTCGCCATTCTGAACTAGTATAGACCAGTTTTCATGTTATTGCTGGATCCAGGGCTGTGTTACAAGTTTCTGTGTTGCCATACCTTACTTGGATAGAAGGAAGTTTCTCTGTTCACCTGTGAAAGAGGGGAGCTTTGAGCAGGCTATCTGTCCCTGGAGGAGTGGTTTCAGCCCAGAAGTTAGTAGTTTATTGGCCATTTTGGGCTAATTTCTCTCTCTTTCACTTCCCTGCTATAAAAACCTCATTTGCACAGTTTTTACACTTGTATTCCACTCAAGTGCCTTCCAGGTGTTCTGCAGAGTCTACAGCAGCAGAGAGACAAAAGAGTGACTTTGGAGTGATTAAGCATCACTTTTCTGCTTTTCTTGCTGTCTTAACTAATTCCCCCTAAAACACCAGTTTTTTTAGCGAATCTGTGATTTAAAAAGTTTGTTATTGTATACAGCTCGGCACAGCTCCTCATGGTGTCCTGCAGAGTGATACAGGCAACAGAAAGACCCAAGAGAGACTTTTCCAGATTTAAGTATTTTTTTCTCTGTTTTTTTTGCTCCGACTGCCTTTTCCCACCTAAAAAGCGGATTTCTAACTGATATGTGCTTTAAAAAGTTTAAATTGCATTTGCCTTCTGCTTTTTACAGTTTTTGCACTTGTTTTATATCAATTTAAGTCATTTTTGTATTGTATAACTGTTGTAGCCTACACACTAAAGTGCACTAGCTTGTTTATAGCATTTACAGTGTTTTCTGTGTGTTTTTCTGCTGCTTCCTGAAAAAAACTAACAAAAAAAAAATTCTCTTTTCCCGCCTTTGCTGAACTAGATTAGTCCAGATTTCCGGTTTTGCTGAATTCCAGACTGTGGTATAGTTTCCTGTGTTGCCCATATCCTTACTTGGATAGGAGGAAGCTTCTCTGTTCACCAGTGAGAGTGGGGAGCTTTGAGCAGCCTATCTGTCCCTGGAGGAGTGGTCCCAGCCCTGAAACTGGTAGCTTATTGGCCGTTTTGGGTCAATTCCTATCTCTCTCAGTTTCCCTGCTTTAAAACCCGCATTTGCGCAGTTTTGCACGATTTTGCACATAGAGCAGCATCGGACAGCGCCGCTTAAATGGGTTTAAACTATTCCTGGCTCCACAAAGTCTGCTCTTCACTTTTTCCCTTAGAACTGTTCTAAATCTCAAAGTAAGCACTCTATTTTCATTCTAAAGCCCTGCAGTTGCTCATATAAGTAATCTTATAAGTAAGCACTAATAAACTAAAGCACTACACCCTCTTATACTCCCTTTAAGTACTTGGCTCCTTATTGGTCCTTTTTGATCAGTCAAAAAGTATTTCTTTATACTATTCTGTCATGTTCAAAAGTCAGTTTTGGGTTTACTCTCCAGTCCAGCTGGTGAATCTGGGAATCTTGAGGCAATGTTACAACTGCCTTATGTACACAGACCACCCTCTCTTCCTCCCAACAAGCTCAAATATATGTGAGAGATGCAACTATATAGCCAAACTGGAGGCTGAGCTCTCTCAACCCACTACTGGCGCAGTCAGTCAGGAGGAGAAGGTAACCACACACACCACAAATCCAGTCTCACATAGACCTATCGCAACAGCAAACCAAACACATAAACACACAAAAACATACTCAGAGGCTCTAAATAAAAATCTGCCCAAGCAGCAGAGACCTCCAAAGCAGACATCCAAGTAACCGCTACCCCACAACAATACCCACGTATCACATAGTTCACAAAGTCAGTGTGCCACACAGTCATAGCCCTTAAGGCTAAACAACACACCTAACACACTTGTAATAGGTGACTCTATTGTCAGACACACTAATGTCCCACTCACCAGGCTGAACAAGGAGAAGGTCACTGTAAGCTGCCTGTCGAGTGCCAGGATCCACCACATAACACAAGCACTCAGGTCACTCCAAAGCAAGTACAAATATGACTCCGTCATTGTCCATGCTGGTGTGAATGACCTGAGACGTACCTCCCTGGACTACATGAAAAGAGACATAAAGAAGCTCTCTGATCATGTAGCCCAGGCCGGTATGACCCTGACCTTGAGTAGCATCTTACCCTCACCAAGAATGATGCCACAGTATAAAGATAAAATGATCAATTTTAACAACTGGCTAAAGTATTGGTGTCATTCAAAGGGGATCCAGTGTCTGTCAGCCTGGGATGACATGCTTGACAAGCCATGTTGCTTTGCTAGGGACGGCTTGCACCTGTCAGCCCTGGGCTTTCGAATATTGGTTAAGGCTCTTGCCACCCCCATAGTGCCTTTTGTAGGCAAGGATCAAAAGACAAACCCACCTCCATAGACAACACAAGGAAAAAGAAACTAAGGGTAATGCTGCTCAATGCCAGAAGTCTAAACCTCAAGATGCACGCACTCGAGGCTCTCCTCAGTATGGAGAATATCGATATCTGTGCAGTAACAGAAACCTGGTTCAAGGCTCCCGAGAGCACACCAGCACTACCAGGTTATACCTCATACCATGCTTTTCGGCCCCAAAACTCGGACCGAACCACAAAAGGAGGGGGAGTACCCATATTCATCAAAGATACCCACACCTCCAGGTTAGTGGCACTGCACGAAGCATCAGAGACCATCCATGTGCAACTAACAGTGGGCAAAACTGCCTTTCAGTTTGTAGCCTGCTACAGACCACCCTCCTAAACTCAGGAACCCCACTCAGCTTTTCTGAGAACACTGGAGAATATGAAGGTCTCTCCAAACACCATCATATTGGGTGACTTCAACTACCCAAACATAAACTGGGAGCACTACTCAAGCCCCAACACCCTCACCCAACGGTTCCTAGAATTTATAAACTCAAATGCTATGGAATAACTGGTCACCACTCCCACAAGAGGGGAAAACATATTGGACCTGATCATCACCAACATGGGGACTCTATGTTCCATACCAGAGGTATACCCCTCATTGGTAAGATCTGACCATAAATTAATCTCACTGGACATCCATATCCCGTACCCACCCCTAGTCAAGGAAACCATGGTGAAGAACTTCTCAAAAGCAAACTTCACACTTCTCAAAACCAAGGTGGAATCCTTCAAAGCCCCCGGGCCAATGGAAAATACGGCCCAAACCGCAGAATCCTTTACAAACGCATTCTATGGACACCTATAGGAATGCATGGATCGTGCTATCCCAAATAAAACCAATACTCACTCCTCCAAAGGCAGGAGACCTGTCTGGTGGACCCCAGCCATAAATAAGCTATACAACAGAAGGAGGAAGCTACTACATGATAGAGCAAAATCCCAAAAAGGGAAGGCATCTCTGATCAGTACTAGCAAGAAACTATGATCCATCATAAAATCATCTAAGGCCAGCTTTGAAAGAAAAATTGCACAAGACGCTAAAGATAATCACAAGGCCTTCTTTAGTTATGTCAGGAACCTGGGTGGCAACTCCCAGATATGCTCTGAGTTAGTGCAAAATGACAAGAAATACACTGAACCCACAGACATTGCCAACATCCTGGCAGACAGGTTCAGTGCAAACTTCTCCCCTTCCCCCCCAAAAGAGCAAATGTCTATCCCAACAGAGTGTAGCCTCCCTGACATCACAGATACACAGGTGAGAGTTACCCTCTCCAAAGCAAAAAACACAGCATCAATGGGACTGGACGGTGTCCCGGGCTGCGTCTTGCATGAGCTCCAAGAAGAACTGAACCCTTGCATAAAGTCACTGTTCAATCTCAGCTTTACTAGAGGATATGTACCCAAGGAATGGTGTACAGCAACAGTGGACCCACTCCACAAAGGTGGTGCCACAACAGAACCCGGAAACTATCGCCCTATAAGCCTGACTAGCCTGGTCTGCAAAGCTATGGAGCATATCATCATGGAACTCATAAACAAAGACATTGGGAACCTCCAAACACTGGATCCTACCCAATTCGGCTTTAAGGGCAGATCTTGCCTCTTGAACCTGGTCGACTTCTTTGAAACAGTCACCAAGGCCATAGATGAAGGGAAGGTAGTCCACACAGCCTACCTGAACCTCGCAAAAGCCTTCGACACAATACCCCACTCGGGCATCATAAATAAGCTGTACAAATCTCAACTGGCTACAGGTACACTGAGGTGCCAAGAATGCAGCAATAAAAGTTAAAATAAGGCACCAAAATTACTCACTGAAGACTATCCACAGTAACTTTATTAGAAAAAGGAACAGTAGGTGAGTGCTTTCACAACTCAGTGTTGCTTCATCAGACAATGTTAATGCAAGCCATGCTTGGTTAAATACTTAAGCAATCAATATAATTTCAAGCATTTAAAGCAATACTGTCAAACAATTAAACAAGGTTGGTACAAGCTCATAGGAAACTGTATAATTAAAACCAACCTTAAAATCTATATACACATGTCTCTGCAAAGGACCATCATACTGTATATAAAAAATATATATGTCATATGTAAAAAAATCTTCTTAACTATAATAATAATTTAATATAAAAATTAAATATAAAATTGATAAACCTTAATGACACATTAAAACAAAAACTTAGAAATTAATGTTTAAGACGTCTTGCTTTAAGGCAAGGAACTAGTGAGGTACAGACATTCAAGCCAGGATATCTATCTGCATTTATCTTGATAATCCATTTTTGTTCTAACTCTTCTGTGTAATTTTCTATATCCCCACCTCTATTTGTCCTTAATATTTGTTGTAAAACCAAGAATTTAAAGCAATGAGTACTATTCGTATTTAAAGTATGATTAGCCAGAGCATTAGACTGCTTCTGATTCCGTATATCCCTTACATGTTCTAGTATTCTGTCTTTAAAAGTTCTATTTGTTTTTCCTATGTAGTAGGCATGACATACTTGACAAAAACTAAAATAAATAACATCTGTACTCTTGCAATCATAATATTTCTTGGCATATAATTTAAAGTGTTTCATTGGATGGATATACTCATTTTTAGTATAGATATACTGACAAGCTGCACAATTCCTGCATGGAAAAGTGACTTGTCTATTTGAGAGGTTTTTTCTATGGGGTTGGTGTTCTTTATTACAGAGATGTTGCTTCAATGACACATTATTCTTCAAACTAAAATTTGGTGCATCACCAATCATAGAGACAAGGTCTGGTATTTCCTGTAATAAATGCCAGTTCTTCTTTATGATATCTGTATACTTATTGATATCACTTGCAAACTGAAAAACTACTCTAAACTTATTCCTATCAATATCTGTATTCCCAGGCGTTCTCATATCAGTTCCATGAGAGCTCATGTAAGGTTTACATCTTGTCGATCTAACTTTCCATGCTTCTGCTATCGCATTCGTGATTTCTGAACTGGAATAGCCTCTTTTTTCAAATTCACTATGTAATTTATCCAAAGCACCTGCAGCCTCTTCATCATTGTTAAAGCAAGATGTCTTAAACATTAATTTCTAAGTTTTTGTTTTAATGTGTCATTAAGGTTTATCAATTTTATATTAATTTTTATATTAAATTATTATTATAGTTAAGAAGAATTTTTTACATATGACATATATATATTTTTTATATACAGTATGATGGTCCTTTGCAGAGACATGTGTATATAGATTTTAAGCTTTGTTTTAATTATACAGTTTCCTATGAGCTTGCACCAACAGTGTTTAATTGTTTGACAGTATTGCTTTAAGTGCTTGAAATGGTATTGATTGCTTAAGTATTTAACCAAGTATGACTTGCATTAACATTGTCTGATGAAGCAACACTGAGTTGTGAAAGCGCTCACCTACTGTTCCTTTTTCTAATAAAGTTACTGTGGATAGTCTTCAGTGTGTAACTTTGGTGCCTTATTTTAACTTTTATCATAAATAAGCTCACCAGCTTAAATATCAACCCCTATGTCACAAGATGGGTTGCAAACTGGCTCAGGGATAGAACCCACATGGTCAGAATTGCAAGTGCCATGTCAGACTCTAAACCAGTTACAAATGGTGTCCCACAAGGCTCAGTCCTGGGACCTCTCTTGTTCGGTATATATTTCTCTGAGGTACAGGCTAACATGGGAGGACTATGGCTGACCAAGTTCACAGATGACTGCAAACTGGGTGCCATAATCGACTTGCTGACTGACACAAGCATCCTCCAAAAAGGGTCTCAAAGAGACGGATAACTGGTGCCAGAGCCATGGCCTAAAGCTAAATGCCAAAAAGTGCATAGTCATCCCCTTTGGGAAAAACAAAGTGCCCACAAATTACCACATAGGTGGTAATCCATTAAGTACGGAAGAAGTAATTAGGGATTTGGGGACCCAAGTAGACAGCATCTCTCCTTTGACAATCACGTTGCCAAAGTGGTTAGAAAGACCTTCTATATAGCCCACCTTATCACGAAAGGGTTCACATCTAGATCAAGAGAGGTCATTACACCCCTCTACTCATCACTCATCAGGCCCATAATTGAATACAATGCCCCATTTGGGATGTACCTTACCCAACACCTGCAGCAACTGGAAAGACCCCAAAAGTACCTCACCAAGAGGATCAAGAGACTCAAAGAGATGCCCTACACAGTTAGGCTAAAGAAACTCCAGCTCTACTCAGTTGCTTACTGCCTACTCAGAGGCGATCTGTGCCTGACGTATAAAGCCATGTCCAAACCAGAATTAATGGACATGCTCCACCTCAGGAAATCCAAATCCCTTAGAGCTACACGCTCCAGGGACTTAAACCTCAGCACAGAAATAAATAGGACATGCTGGAGGGACAGATTCATATCCCAGAGGCTCCCCTCACTCTGGAACAAAATCCCAATCCATGTTAGGCAGAGCCCCTCAATGACCCTCTTCATGAGAAATCTTGATGAGTGGATGGGAGATCATAGGTTTACCCCTGGGATCTCTTCTGTGTCCCTACTAAACAGAGGCACAGTAAACTAACCTTAAAAGGGCAATCTTCTGTGACCTACTATACAGAGGCACAGTCAACTAATCAAAAAGGGTGGCGAAAGCCAAACACACTCTGGCTAGGCTTAAAAATGCCCTAGGGCAGATAGCCTAGTATCAACCTATGAACCTATATATATATATATATATATATATATATATATATATATATATATATATGTATATATATATATATATATATATATATATATATATATATATATATATATGTATATATATGGGTTCATGTCATTTGGTCGATAGTTCATTTGATTGACAGTTCATTTGATCGACAAGCATTTGAGGTGGGGGGCTTCGCCCCCCACACCCCCCAATGTGGGGGGCTGTGCCCCATCCAACTATATATATCAACTCCAGGGTCGCACAACATTGGGGAAGGAGGCAAATGCTTGTCGATCAAATGAACTGTCGATCAAATGAACTGTCGACCAAATGACATGAACCCACATATATATATATATATATATATATATATATATATATATATATATGGATTCACTTCATAACATTGAAATATCAAAATACTGAAACTTAAAATACTGAAACCAAAATACTGAAAGCTCAAAATAATGAATACTCAAAATACTGAAACTCAAAATACTGAAAACACATATTATAAACTCAGCAAACAACATAAATCATAACAATTTCTACCAAATATATGCAGGGGCAAGCCCCTGCATCCCATGTGGGGGCTGCCCACCCCTACTAATTAAATATATCAACTCCAAGATTGCACATAGTGTAGTTAAGTGCAATCTTGGAGATATATATAATTAACTTGGAGGGTAATGCAGGGTGCTTGCCCCCTGCATATATTTGGTAGAAATTGTTATGATTTATGTTATTTCATAATATGTGTTTTCAATGAGTTTCAGCATATTCAATATTCAAATTTTGGTCTTCAATTATGAAGTTTTGTCATTTTCAGTATTTTGAAGTTTCAGTGTTACGAAGTGAATCCATATATATATATATATATATATATATATATATATATATATATATATATATATATATATATATATATATATATATATACATATATATATATATATATATATATATATATATATATATGTGTGTGTGTGTGTGTGTATGTGTGTGTGTGTGTGTGTGTGTGCGTAGATATACACAGATATACAGTGATGATAAGAAATAGCACACAAGAATGACATATGTTCACAGGCTATGCTAATGAAAGTGAGGGCCTAAGCAAGAAACATGTAACATGTAGCATGACCCCCAGCCAGTCATTGGAAACACACACAAACCCACAAACAATGTAAATAGTCCACTGTTTCCCGGACCACAGGCAGGATAGAACCGGGGGGATACAGAGTGCACCTGTGAAATATAATCTTGGAACACAGACAAGAGTGTCCCTTGCGGGACGCCCCAAAAATTGACATATAACCAAAGGAAGCTGATACAACAACCATTCTGGCTGGGGTGGGTACATACCCAGAATACAAGGTTGGGAAAGCCTGATGACCCATGGGTGGAGACAGCGTACGACATGGGTCCCGTGAAGTGGAGAGTGGGCAGCGTGTAGTGGTGTGTTTAGACTCGATCTGCACCAAGAGGAAGGATGGGTGCTGTAGAGGAGGTGCAGGTGGAGGAACTATAGATAGCTAGTTATTGGTCTAGGTGTGCAGGTGTTGGCTGATGTGAGTCTATACGGACAGCCCCAGGGATGTGAACAAAAGTGTTCATTGGACAGAGGCGTCGCCCAACGAGCAGCCACACCCGCTACAAGTCCCACTGCAGCAAAGTTGAATCTACATGGCAAAGAACGGAATAACTAGATATAGATGTATATATGTAGCTAGGATATGATACAGCAGTTACGTATTACATATGTTCACAGGCCATGCAAATGGGGGTGAGGGATCCAATTAACAAACGTGTAACACGTAGCATCAACCACCCCTACCTAGACAGGTGAAACATACAAACACACGATACAAGTAAACACACCACTGCTTCCCAGACCACAGGCAGGATACTACCAGTGGGAGAGACCTGCCAGGTCTAATCTTGAAACAAAGACATCAATGTCCCTTGTGGGACACACCAAAAATTAATGATCATTGGAGTCAGTCCCTGTAATGATTCATCCAACCAGGCTGTATACGTACACGGACCAGTAGATTGTGCAAGCCTGATGACCCATGGGTCGACACAATGTACGACATGGTTCCTGACATGTGGAGAGGGGGCAGTGTGTAGTGGTGTGGTTAGACCCCACCTGTACCCACAGTAAGGATGAGTGCTGTGGAGGAAAGACAGGTGGGGGAACTATGGGTATGCAATTATGGGCCTAGGTGTGCAGGTGTTGGCTGGCGCAGTTGTATTAGGACCGCCCCGGGGATGTAAGTAATATTCCGAAATTGGCAGAGGTTAGGCCCATTCCTCTCAACCCCTAAGAGCAAAACCACTGGACAGAACATAAACCGTTGGGGGAACAAATAGGGACAGAAAGCACATATTCCACTTACAACCTTAGAAAGCTGATAGAATAATAGGTTATGCATTAGCATGACTCGGCTGAAGGATGTGGGGTCCTAAAGCCAATTACTTGTCTGTATTTAATGGTATCAGTTCCTAGGTATTTGCCAGACAGGTGCAGATTGTAAAAAGAACATACCAATAGTATAAAGCAAACTCTGGACAGGCCGCAGATTCTGTACAGTCGACCGGCATGCTTACGCCTAATAGGCAGCCATCTCGATATGGGTCCCACCACAGCACTGTCCAGTTTATATGGCTAAATACAGTATAATCATATCTGTCATTGCATAACCCACTACACAACGCCTACGAACACATGGTCGCAACACCCCACTGTAGGCATGTAAGCTAATGCAGTAGGCATCACAAGGTATTATTGTAGTCCTCACCCCCCCTCGGGTGTGAATGTCTGATGCAAACACCAAATGCAGTGCATTTGCAAGTGTGGGAGCAAGCGGGTGTAAGCCTGTTTGGCCGCCGGTATGCGAGTATCACACTGGTGAAGCAATGTAGAGGCTAACTGAGTATAACAAACTGTAACTGGAGGTTAGCATTGCTTAGCTTCATGCAAACCCACACACACCCGCACACAACTGCTTTAAAGTGCCTTAATCACTCTGTACCCAACAGCTCGTGTTCTGGCCAGCAACAAAATAAGCAGCCTCTGCAAGTCTAGAACACAGGACCCTGTACATAACACTCACAGTAGTTAACCACTACACCATGATAGCAATATATATAAAGGAGGTATCAGCAAACTAATCCTCACAACAGGGAAATCAAATCAAACATGTGAACTGAATCTATGTACAGTGCAATGTTCTATAACCTGCCACAAAGCATAAATATGTGAATTGGAGTACTGCAGTAAACATAGAGTTGAGGTGTCACTGTAATAAAGTTATGAAGTCCCCAGGACCCCATACAGTATATGTACACACGGATCACGGATACCAGACACATATATAACCTGTAATGAATAAGACATAGCTTAGCCTTTTCGAAACCTATCAATTACGGAAAAGTGCGGGAATCCGGCCCTACTTAAACCGAAGAGGTGGGAATATGGCTCATAACTGGTTGTAGCATACCTCTGCAGGCAGAATGGCTGGTGTGGGAGAAGGCACACACTTTAGAGCGCAGCGCTGAGGCATCCAGGAGTCCAAATTCAGGGTATGGCTCCTGGTAAAGCATCATGACAGGAGACTACTACAGGACCAGTACCAGGGCTCTCAGTACAAAATGGAGGCCTGGGACAGTCTCGCTCGTGACCTCACTAGTGCCACAGGTATCCCCTGGACTGGTGAGCAGGTCATGCATCACCATGCAGACCTGAAGCTGCGGAGGGGGGATGTCCTGGAACAGTGGATTCAGGAAGCAAGCCAGATGCAGAATGCCCCAGAACTGAGTAAGCACTCTTTCCACTATGTAGTTAATAATTGCCTAGCTTGTGCATACTATGGATAAGTATGGCTAAATATCACTGTACTTCTCTGACAGCTGCAGATGAGTGTGCTGTGAACCAGCAAGCCTATGATGCTAGGCTGCAAAGGATGCATCTTGAGGCAGGTTGGTAAATAGCCTGCATGTACTGTCATAACAAATAAATGTAAGAGCCTCAGAAAGTGGTGTACCAGTATACAGAATTGTTTAATATGCTGCGAATAAAGTTGTAACTCCTGCATTGCTTCTGTTTACTCTGCAGTCATATGTTGTTGTACTGTTGCAATTATTAAATAATACTGTTGTAGTAAGCAGTGTTACCCACACTGTGGTATGCAGATAAAATGTGTATGAATTGCGGTATAACAATGTTGGAAGTGCAAACAGGTCAGTCATATTAGACTAAATACATTGCAAAGCCTCACAACAATTGCCTAATAGCATAGTGATCTTAACTGTAATGCTTTTGTCACACACAGCAGGGCTTTGGATCCCAGGAGCGCCACTAAGTTGCATGCAAAATCATTCCACACAACTGCACACAGTTTGTTAGAATGTTCAGAGAGAAAGCTGTATGCATATATACACTTAACGACTGTACAGATTTTGCTAGAATGCTCAAATAGAAAGTGGTATGCAAATTCATATCCATCAACTGTTCCAATCTGCCCACTATGTCCTGATAAATGGCCCACATCACTTGCCTTTTGCCCTGTTCTCCTGACAAATTAGTGTGATGATCCAAGAAATGTAGGCAGCTGTTTATGACATATAACTGATAGTCAGACTTGTACATAATCAGAGAATGTACTTGCAAACATACCTGTCATCCCAGTATCTCACCCAAAGTGTATGACAGCAGTCTCAGAACATGTTGCATTAACACCTGCATCCTGTCAAGCCTGTACATAAGACACAGGTCCCGTACATACTAATCTACAAACATACCATTGTACAATATAATGCCATTGGGTACTGTAATAATACATGTAAGGGACAGACCACTGCAGTGACTACGAATGTTGTGAAAACAACAAGGATTTATTAGTTGTTAATTGAACTCTCTCTCTCTCTGACCCCTACCATATGTGCAAAAATAACCGATTTACACAACTCATTTGGTATGTCTACACTCCTAACCTTTGTTGGGACATGTCCTATTGGTTTATAAATATTGTCATCTGTTTCTATGCATGTGCCATGTTAAAATATCCCCATATTGCTGTCTTGTTGCCATCAATGAAACCTGCATGTTGTTGTAATGGCCACTGTTTACCCATATATGCATGTGTTCTACCTGCTCTGCAACTATTTTATATCTGGTGCCTTGAGTAATGGGAATAACTATGCATGCTGTAATAACTAATCGTGAATGCTGTTGACTATTACTAACCCATATCTGCCTTAAACATGCTACAACATAGCTTGTATGGGAAGGTCAGTCCCAGCAGACCCACTTGTCCCACCTCAGCTGACCATGGCAACGGGCAGCAGCACGTCTGGGGCCCAGCCTGGGACCTCCTCGTCCATTGGTCCTGCACCACCTTTAGGTGGAACCGCCATAGGGGACGGGGCTCAGCCCCCCCCGGGAGCAGACAGGAACCTGTCACCCATGGTATGGACCGGTCTGTGGTGTGTAGGGAGCTCAGCAGGGAGATTCGAGACCACCTATGCCAGCTTGAGGGCCAAGTGGCTTAACTAGAGGGTGAACCTGCCCCTCCTAGACAGCCCCCAGCACAGCCACCTTCTGGGCTTGGAAGGTGCAGTGGTGACTGCCCATGGGTGGGGACCTCAGTCCCACCGTATCTGTTTGTGGGCTCATGGGCTTGCGACTTCCAAACATCCCTCTCCGTCCAAGGTGTTTCTCCCCCACATGTGTCATATACCGCCTTTGTATGCGTCTTGTTTGTCTTGTCTGTCATCCTACCCAACCTATCCTCCCTGATCATACCTACTCTCCTTCCCCAGCATCCCACTCTCACCTAAACATAAAAGAAAAAAGGGCAATCTGTTCCCGCAAAAAAAGCATGCCCCATACATAGCTGTCCATTTTGCACACATGTCCACTAGACACATGTAAACATTTCTAATTGGCATCACAACATACTATTGTTGTCCTCACCCCTCTCTCAGGGTTGTGAGTGTCCAAATGTCCCACCAAATTTATTACATATGCACAGCCGTTGCTGTAGAAGAAATGGACAGCTATGGACCTTCCCTACACCCTTCCTGCACATCCCCAGCTACCTTGCCTACTGTCTTTCCCTCTTTGTGCCCCTTTTTCACCACTTTCTTATCACCCCTTTTTTCTTTTCTTTTAAAGAAATTAGTGCGGGGGTAAGTGGGATTAAGCACTTTTAAGCAGCAGTGAGCAGGTTTCAGCCTGTTTGCGCGGGGGTAAGCACTGCCTACACAGGTTAAGCAATCAAGAAGGTAACTGAGTGTCAGGAACTGTAACGAAAAGTAACCACTGCTTAACTTTGTGAAAAGCCGCACACACCTGCTCACAACTGCTTAAAAGTGCATTAATCACTCCATATCCTACGGCCCTTGCTCTGCCCAGCAACAAAATAAACAGCCTGTGCAAGGCTCAAAACCAGGACCCTGCACACCACAGCCAATGTGCTTTACCACTAAGCCATGGCAGATATACAGATATTGGATGTTATCACAAACATATCATCCAACACAGTCATTCAACAGTATAGGAAATGTATTTCTTTATGTAGATGTATGTGTGTGTGTTTATGTCCAGATATATATAAATACATAGATATAGATATATATAGATATATCAAGAACATACCATGTGACAACAAAGCATTAAAAAAGAATGAAAAGGGAAACACCAGCAACTCCTGTATTATGTAGTGGTGTTGTCCTATGTAATATCAAGACTCCCTCAGACAGATGTGTCATTAATACATGCAAACATTTGTACATTGCCCAAATACATTACTTTGAGCATTTTATTTACATTAACAAAACAGTTCCTGTCCAGTTATTATGTGAGAACAGTACTCTTTCAAGGTGCTGTGTGCAACATCATCATCATTAAAAAGTTAAATAGGTTCATAGGTTCATAGGTTTATACTAGGCTATCTGCCCCAAGGCATTTATAAGCCTAGCCCGAATTTTTGTGGCTTACGCCACCCCTTATATGAAAAAATACTGTACCCATTAGTTTGTTGTGCCTCTGTCCAGCAGTGACACAGAGATGATTCCCGGGGTAAACCTACAATCTCCCATCCACAGGTCAAGATTTCTCTTCAACAGAGCCAGCGAGGTGCTCTCCCTCACATGGACCGGGACTCTATTCCACAGCATAGGGAGTCTCTGAGTGATAAATCTATCCCTCCAGCATGTCCTATTTATATCCGTGCTAAGGTTTAAGTCACTTGCTCTAGTGGTTTTGGTGGATTTGGATTTTTTGAGGTGGAGAATGTCCATTAATTCTGGGTTGGACATGGCCTTGTATGTCAGGCACATGTCACCTCTGAGCAGACGGTATGCGACTGAATAGAGCTGGAGTTTCTTCAATCTGGCAGCATATGACAGATTTTGGAGTCCTTTATCCTTTTGGTGAGAAACTTTTGGGGTCTCTCCAATTGCTGCAGATGTCGGGAGATACATCCTGAATGGGGCATTGTACTTTCGATCATTGGTCTGATAAGTGAAGAGTACAGGGGAACAATGACCTCACTAGATCTGGATGTGAATCCCTTCATGATCAGGTGGGCAATGTAGAAGGTCTTTCTAACCACTTTAGCAATGTGAGTGTCAAAAGAAAGGCCACTGTCAACCTGGGTCACCAGGTCCCTGATAACCTCTTCTGTGCTTAGTGGATTGCCACCTATATGGTAGCTTGGGGTTACCTTGTTTTTCCCAAAGGGTATGACTATACATTTTTTGGCGTTTAACTTCAGGCCATGGCTCTGGCACCAGCTATCTGTTTCCGTGATATCCGTGTCCGATGCACTTTCCACTATGGCGCCCAGTTTGCAGTCGTCTGCAAACTTTGTCAACCAAAGTCCTCCCATGTTGGCCTGTACTTCTGAGAAGTAGATGCCGAACAATAGGGGGCCAAGGACCGAGCCCTGTGGGACACCACTTGTGACCGGCTTGGAGTCTGACATAGCGCCAGCAACTCTAACCCTGTGGGTTCTGTCCTTAAGCCAGTTTGCAACCCATCTTGTGACATATGGGTTTACATTTAAGCTGGTAAGTTTTCTACAATACCCGAGTGGGGTATTGTGTAGCCTTTGCAAGGTCAAGGTAGGCTGTATGGACTGCCTTTCCCTCATCAATGGCCTTGGTGACTGTTTCAGAAGTCGACCAAGTTCAAAAGGCATGATCTTCCCTTGAAGCCAAACTAGGTCGGGTCCAATGTCTGCAAGTCCCTATATCTTTGTTTATGAGCTCCATTATGATCCTCTCCATAGCTTTGCAGACTAGACTTGTTAGCTTATGGGGCAGTAATTACCAGGGTCCGTAGAGGCACCGCCTTTGTGGAGTGGGACCACAGTTGCCGTCGCCACTCCTTGGGCACGTATCCTGTGGTAAGGCTGAGATTAAACAGCTGCCTTATGTGCGGGTTTAATTCCTCATTTAGCTTGGGTAGCACACAGCGGGGACACCATCCGGTCCCATTGATGCTGTGTTTTTAGCTTTAGAGAGCAGCTTTCACCTGCATTTGAGATGTCTGGGAGGCTACACTCTGCTGGGATAGTTATCTCTCCTTTGGGGGAGAGGGGGTGAAGTTTGCACTGAACCTGTCTGCCAGTATGTTGGCAATGTCTGTGGGTTCAGTGATTTTGTATCATTTTGGACTAATTCTGAGCATATCTGGGAGTTTCCACCCAGGTTCCTAACATAGCTGAAAAAGGCCTTATGATTGTCCTTTGAAACCATGGCAATTTTTCTCTCAAAATTGGCCTTAGTTGATTTTATGAGTGCTCATATTTTTTACTAATAATGATCAGGGTGACTTCCCTTTTATGGATTTTGTTCTATCATGTAATAGCTTTCTCCTCTTATTGTAAAGTTTGTTAATGGCTGGGGTCCACCAGACTGGACGTTTGCCCTTTGTGGAAAGAGTCTTGGTTTTATTTGGGATTGCTGGATCCATGCAGTCCTGGAGGTGTTCATAGAAGGCATTTGTAAGGGCTTCGCCTTGGGTTGTGGTTTCCACTGTCTCAGGGGCCTTGAAGGATACCACACCAGTCTTGAGTAGTGTGAAATTTGCTTTAGAGAAGTTCTTCACTGTGGTCTTTTTTGTTTGGGGTGGGGGCGGGATGTGGATTTCCAGTGAGATTAATTTATGATCAGATCTCACCAATGAGGGATATACTTCTGGTGTGGAGCATTTTGTCCCCATGTTTGTGATAATGAGATCTAGTATATTTTCTCCTCTCGTGGGAGCAGTGACTAGCTGTTCCATGGCATTTGAATTTATGAACTCCAGGAACCATTGGGCTAGAAAGTTAGGGCTTGAGTAATGTTCCCAGTCTATATTCGGGTAGTTGAAGTCACCCAATATGATGGTGTTTGGAGATACATTTATACCCTCCAGTGTCTTCAGGAAGGCTGTGTGGGGTTCCTGAGTTTGAGAGGGTGGCCTGTAGCATGCTACAATTTGTAGAGCAGTTTTGCCTATGGTTAGTTGCACCTGGATGGTTTCGAAGCTTAGGCGTTGCCACCAACCTGGAGGTGTGGGTATCCTTTATGAATATGGATACACCCCTCCTTTTGTGGTGTGGTCCGGTTTTGGGGCGGGCATGATATGAGGTAAAACCTAATAGTGCTGGGGTGCTCTCAGGAGCCTTGAACAAGGTTTCAGTTACAGCACAGACATCAATGTTCTCCATACTGAGAAGGGCCTCAGAGTCGTGCATTTTGAGATTTAGACTTCTGGCATTGAGCAGCATTACCCTCAGTTTCTTTCCATTTTGTTTCTAGGGTGGTAGGTTTAGAATTTGAGCCTTGCCTAAAAAAGGCACTATAGGGGTGGCAAGAGCCTTAGCCAATATCCGGAATCCCAGGGGTGACAGGTGCAAGCCGTCCTTGTGAAGCAGCGTGGCTTGTCAAGCATGTCATCCCAGGCAGACAGACACTGGATCCTTTGAATGACACCAGACATTAAGCCAATTGTTAAAGCTGATCATCTTGTCTCTATATTGTGGCATCATTCTTGGTGAAGGAAGGATACTGCTCAGGGTTAGGGTCATACCTGCTTGGGCTACATAATCAGAGAGCTCCTCTATGTCTCTTTCATGTAGTCCAGGGAGGTGCGTCTCAGGTCGTTCACACCAGCATGAACAATGACTGTGTCATATTTGTACTTGCCGTGGAGTGACCAGTGCTTGTGTTATGTGGCGGATTCTAGCCCGATAGGCAGCTTACTGTGACCCTCTCCTTGTTCAGCCTGGTGAGTGGGACGTCAGTGTGTCTGACTATGGAGTCACCTATGACAAGTATGTTTGGTGTTGTATTTGGCCTTAAGGGCTGTGACTGCTTTGCACACTGCTTTTGTGGTTTATGTGTTGCTTGTGGGGTGTCTTGAGGTAGCAGTTGTTTGGGTGTCTGCTTTGGAGGCCTCTGCTGTTTAGGTAAATTTTTACTCAGAGCCTCCGAGTATGTCTTTGTGTGTTTATGTGTTTGATTCAGTGGTGTGGTAGCATTATGTGAGGCTGGTTTTGTGGTGTGTGTAGTTGCCTTCTCCTCCTGTCTGGTCTTGCCAGTCCTGAGTTGAGAGAGCTCAGCCTCCAGTTTGGCTAAATAGCTGCATCTTTCGCAAGTATTTGTGTTATGTGGGAGGAGGAGAGGGTTGTCTGTGTACATGAGGCAGTTATAACATTGCCTCAAGATTCCCAGATTCACCAGCTGGACCGGAGAGGAGATTGAAAACTGACATGGACATGCTAGAATAATATTGGGAATTCCTTAATAATTGAAAACAAGGGCCAGTGGGGAGTGAGGGTGTAGTGCTTTTAATTTTTAGTGCTGACTTATATAATTGCTTTAGTGAGCAAGTGCCAGGCAACTTGAGTGCAATGTGTTACAAGTAACTAAATGCAAAAACGACAAACAGTAACTTTCTTTCAAGTGAAATGGGATAACCATAGAAGGACCGGTAGTGTTGTGTGTACAAAGAGGTCGTCTGCATCACGTGTACCTGGAACCTTTAGGAGTCATGTGCATACCAGGATCGTGTGCCTGAGAGAGGGGTGAGGACAACAGTAGTATGTTGTGATGCAAATTAAAAAGGTTACATGTGTCCAGTGGACAAGTGTGTGAAATGGACAGCTATGTATGGGGCAAACGTTCTTCTGGGAACAGATTGGCCTTTTGTTTCTGCTTTCATAAGGTGAGAGTGGGATGTTGGGGAAGTAGAGTAGGTATGCTCATGGAGGATAGGCTGGGTAGGATGACAGACAAGACAGACAAGACAGCATACAGGGGTGGTACATGATACATGTGGGGGATACACCTTGGATGGGGAGGGGTGTTTGGCAGTCACAAGCCCATGAGCCCCCAAATGGAAACAGTGGGATTGAGGTCCCCACCCATGGGCAGTCACCACTGCACCTTCACAGCTGCAAAGGTGGCTGTGCTGGGGGCTGCCTAGGAGGGGCAGGCTCACCCTCTAAATGTGCCACTCTGCCCTCGAGCTGGCGTAGCTGGCCTCAAAACTCCTTACTGAGCCTCCTATGCATCACAGCCTGGTCTGTACGATGGCTGACAGGTTCCTGTCTGGACCTGCTCCCGGGGGGGGGGGGCAAGCCCCATCCTCAGTGGTGGTTCCACCAGAAGGTGGTGCAGAGCCAACAGAGGTGGAGGTCCAAGGCTGGGCCCCAGACATGCTGGTGCCCAGTGCCATGACCTGCTGAAGGGGGACAGGTAGTTCCACCGGGACCTTCAATCCCATACAGCCTATGGTGTTGAAGTTTTAACACATATACGGCTTAGTAATAGTCAACAGCATTCCAGATTACTTATAACAGCATGCATAGATATTACTATCAACCCAAGACAATAGATGTCATACATTTGCAGAGGGAGCACAACACACGCACATATACTGCATGACATCTGTGCAAAGCGTAGATGACTTGTGACTGCAGCTATGAACAGTGGCCCATTATTGGCATGTCACTGTGATAACCTCAGACAGTGACTGTCATACCACTGTTTCATGTGACGTATGTCCAATCAGGGATGCGATGGCAGTAACTCTCATCACTATCACCGTGTACTGACTGCAGTCCTCACACTATGCTTCTACAGTTCACAAATGTGTGTTCTGTGAGTAACACAAGAAACAAATGGTTCCACACACTGACCAGTCCACAGATCACTGTACAGATGGGGGTTTTCTTGTCAGTTATTAAAACATGCAGACAAGCCATTACCACACACAACCTGTTAAATTGGCAGTAGTCTGAATGAAGCATAGCTACACTTACATGCTGTAGTCATGTCTGGTACATCACCCTCCTGTCTTTAGGCTATTTTCCACTGTGTATGTTGTTTGAGGAATATCCAGATTTCATCTGTGATGCTGTTTACCAAACACCAGATCCAGGTTCCACTCACAGCGACTGTCATGGGCAAACATCAACATGATGTTCCTAGATATTGTACTGTGTTTCCATGCAATTGGCTATGAGAATGTCACCACAACTGTTCCACATGCAATCAACTACAGGAGGACTGCAATAGGTGCAGAGGCCATAACCTGATCATGACTATCACTTACAAAACACAAGCTGCTGCTGAACAGGTGTACATCTCCACACCCACCAATGAGTGTGTGGGAGGGACAGACAGAGGCAAAGCACATCAGAGAAGGGCTGGGAGACTAAAGTCTAAACATATTCTGTCACACACCTACCAGTACAGGGATTCAAACCCTTGACTGCCTAGCCATTACTATTACAATTGCATGCAGTTACTCCATGTGCCACATAGCTGACATGTTGGTGTGCTATAAGAACATATATGTGTGCTGGTGAGCGACATCTGCAACAGAGATATAGTAGACATACATTAGGTGTAGCACACATGGCTGTCCACATGAACAGATGTCATTGTCAACACAACCACACTCTCTAAGGGAGTCAGACACATTAGCACACTTTGGCAGGCTCACAAATACAATTCCTAACTACTTAGCTTGCCACATTACAGTAATGCACAGGTATTACATGCACCACAGGGGTTATCCTGAGGTTCTATGTGCTAGGGCATGTGAACATGTCTGACATCAGTCAGTATGCTAATGGGAGTTATATTGGGTGTGACTGTGGTTGGGAACATCATACCCCACATGCAGACATAAGGTACCAATACTGACATGCATGTGTGCATTGCTTCATGGGTGTGTAGTGGTTGGCTGTGCAAGATGGCTGTACAATGCTGGGAGAGGGGTAATCCTTGGCATCAAGCCATCTGACAATGGTCTGCAGTGTGATTCAGGGGTGTAGTGCCTGCAAAGTCCCACACAGATGGGTATTGTATTAACCATCCTGTCATCCTGGTTACTATTGCATGTGGCCATGGCTTTGCAATGCATACCATGTCTGTGTTTGATAGTCCTTGACATGGACATTGCCTGGGATGTGCACATTCCACATTAATGTACAGGACTTGTTTAAGTGTACCTGATTTGCCTGGCACATGTTATGTACACAGACTGTTATCATCAGATGTGCCAATCCTGGCCTGGTGTGGCAGGTTGACCCTGCACCTGCACTGATGGCATGATACAGGTATTCCCTGGTGTCAGTGGCATCTGTCCATACAGGGCATGTGTGTAAGGCATTGTATGTCCTTTGTGGATCACATTTGATGG